>NC_044981.1:33878765-34174661 GCF_008728515.1 Papio anubis
AAAAAAAAAAAAAAAAAAAAAAAAAAAAAAGTGTAACATTGGACTTTCATCACGACACAGACTCCAACCTCTTTCGCTAGTATTATGTTGAATGCTATTCTGTTTTCCCAGGCCATTTGACTGGTGGGTCCTAATTGTTCAGCTATCATAGTATCTCTAGTATAATTAACAAATCGTTGTTGGTTGTAATAAACGTAATTTGTGTAATCTACATTTTTGTTTATAGTTGACAACTGAAACAGCACAGATTAAAATCCTGCAGCTATTTGATTCTGGGCTTTAAAGTTATCTGTTACTCTTTGTGGAATTCTAATAGCGTCTATATAAACATGAGGGTTAAAAGATCAGGTGAAGCACTTTTTTTTTTTTTTAAACTCGGTTCTGACTTTCTTACTTACTGTGTTGGCGGAATGCCAGGGTGACAGGGATGGCCAATTGAACTGGAGCCCAAGTGCCACTCCAATTACTTGGCAGAGAACTTAATAGTAGTTTCCCGCAATACCACCACACGTCTGCTCGGGAGTGAGTAAGGGCAGCTTGACTGGTAAGTTCTGGAAAGGCTTAGTCTCGCTGCACCCTTTTAGGTCTTTGAGAGACATTAATTTCTCCCCCTGCTGTGAGAGACACGAGGCAAAATTAACATCTGAGGCTGGAGGCCGGATGGCCCCTGGGGGCTGATCCGCAGAGCCTCTGACTTTGGGGAACAGCAGTGAGAGAGTCTTGCGTGGCTTGCTGCCCCAGGTTGTGGGGTTTTGGAAGAAACTTACCGTGCAGCTTATGCCCAATTCGTTAGAAGACCATCCGAGTGGGAAAGGGACTATTTGAGCCCCTGGCCTGTCTTGCACAAGGGTAACAGTTGCTTTTATTTAGTGTGCGAACAGAATATTTAACCCATTCCAACCAGGCATTTGCATTTTGGTATCCTGTCTCAACTGCTGAAGTTTGTTTTAAATCTCTAATGTTTATAATGTCGACTATGGCTTTGTTATTGGAAAAATTAACAGTTTGATTGAAAGAAGGGTCTGGAGAAGGAGAAAGGGAAGGGGGTGGGCGATCAATGAAGCGCATTTCAAAAGATCCTATTGCGGCCCGGCGTGGTGGCTCAAGCCTGTAATCCCAGCACTTTGGGAGGCCGAGACGGGCGGATTACGAGGTCAGGAGGTGAAGACCATCCTGGCTAACATGGTGAAACCCCGTCTCTACTAAAAAATACAAAAAACTAGCCGGGCGAGGTGGCGGGCGCCTGTAGTCCCAGCTACTTGGGAGGCTGAGGCAGGAGAATGGTGTGAACCCAGGAGGTGGAGCTTGCAGTGAGCTGAGATCCGGCCACTGCACTCCAGCCTGGGCGACAGAGTGAGACTCCGCCTCAAAAAAAAAAAAAAAAAAAAAAAAAAATCCTATTGCGTCTGTCCCAGAACGAAAATGAGCTTTTAGGCCATAGAAATGCCTTAGAGTGGGGTTAGTATCAGTGGAGGTGGGAACAGTGATAAAGATTTGTACAGGGTGACACTGCTAAGGCTGACAATTACAGGGAGTTATGCCTTTGGTAAGGTGGATGTAGGGCTTTAGATTAATGCAACTTCCTGCTGGGGAGGTCTAGCCTTGATATTTGGTGGTCCAGAGTTCATCTCCCTAACCATAACAGAACCTCCACCCCGCGCTGTGTGCACATCTGGTACAAGTTTTATGATTATTAGCAGTTTTGTTTATTTTGGAGGGGCAAAGGTACTTATTGATAGAGACTAACTTTCTTTGGTTTTGGAGATCCTTCAGGGCAGAATGAGGCAAGCATAAAAGTGATAACTTGAGGTAGGCTTGATTTAGTTATGATAATCATAAGGTGACTCGCTACGAAGTGGGAAAAGACGGTAGAAGAATATAGTAGATATAGGAGGGTTAGGTTTTTCTTAGCTTTAGTTTGGTAGGACTTTCCCCTGGAATAGTGGCCCGTGACTCCAGAGGTGGTGATGTTTTTTCACTCGAGTATGATGAGTTCATCCTTTTTTCGCTGTTTGGGCTGCAGTTTCAGTGGCCAGGAGTACTAGGTAAGGTCCTTCCCAAGCTGGTTCAAGCTTTCCTTTTTTCCACCCTTTGATGAGGACGTGATCTCGGCTGATGTTGATGTCCTGGGAATTCCAGGGGCGGCACCTGTGCTAAGAGACTTTTGATTTTAAGAGAAGAGAAAGTGGAAGATAGACCAAGTGCATAATTTTTGAGAGACTGATCTTTTCTTTTACATGTAGGAATGTCAGTAGTGGAATGTGTAAATAAGATAGCCCATATAACATTTTATAAGGGGATAAGCTGATATCTTTCCAAGGGATGGTTCTGATTCTTAACAAGGCAATGGGGAGACATTTAGTCCAGGGTAGCTGGGTTTCTAGGATTAATTTGGTTAGCTGGTTTTTTAAGAGTCTGGTTCATTCTTTTTACCCTTCCTGCCAAGGGATATGGCATTCCCATTTTATGTCTAGCACCTGGGCTAGCTTTTTAATGACATGTGCAGTGAAATGGGCTCCATTATCTGAATCCATGTTTTCTATTAGTCCAAACCAGGGTATAATGTTTTTAACTAATGCGTTAACTCCATGACTGGTGGTTGCACTTGAGAATGGAATAGTTTCTACCCAGTGAGTGAAGTGGTCTGCTATTACCTATAAGTACTTCAGGCAACCGATTGGGGGCATCTCGGTGTAATTAATTTGAGCACTTTGGAATGGTCTTAGCCCTGGATTTTTGCCCCCAGGAGGTTGCCTTTTTAGGGTTTGTTTATTAGTTTTTCTGCACACCCTGTAACTATCTACTACTTGCTTAGCGAGAGTATATGTGCTTACACACCCATAAACTCTGAGGACTGCACCGCACATGGCTTGAGGTCCCCAGTGAGATCCTTGATGGAGCTGCGACAATATTTCCCTCATGAGAGGTTTAGACAACATTTTCCTCCCGTCTGGTAGTACCCACCTTCCCTCTGAGCTTTTCTTGGCTCCTATTTCCTTTAACCGTTTTTTGGTCTTTATGGGAGAAGAGGGGGACAGCAGCTGGAAGGGAGGCAAGGGGCTAAATGGAAAACGGGTACCACTCGGGAAAAGGCAGCTCGCTTTCTATTTGGTCAGCTAGATTATTTCCCCAGCTTTCAAAGGAAGGGTTTTCTTTTTACTATTTTCCCAGGATTTTAACATTTGACCTCGATTGGAGGAACTCATAATTTCTCTCGATTTCCTTTTTTTGACCATGTATCAGGATGGATATGCTTTTCATCTGTGGTGGTGAGTAAGTTTAGGGAGGTGAGAAATTTTCCCTGATTAATATAGTGGCTTAAGCCAAATTTCAGCGTTAGATCTCTCCTAGGTTTGTTCTTGCCTCTGGAATTAACAGAAATTTAATATTAGCTGATCTGCTTTTATATATGACTTTTGTTTCTTTTTCCCATTTGGGACATTATCTTTTGAAGTGACCTATTCTTTTACATTTGAAACATTTGTCTTCTTTCTTTCTCTGCCTCTCTCTCCCTCTCCATCTGGCTCTGTCTTTTCCTCCCCCTCTCTCTTTCTCTTTCTGCCTCTCTGTCTCTCTTTGCCTCTTTTTCTCTTGCTCCCTGACTGACTCCCTCTTTTCCCTCTATAGGTTGATCTTTCCAATTCTCTATTTTTTGTAATGTCTTTGTGATATTTGGCTATTAGTAACAAAATGGAGCTTTAACATCCCCTGTCCAAGGGAATCCTTTAGGTTTAAGCCTGTATTTTTTTTTTTTTTTTTTTTGAGACGGAGTCTCGCTCTGTCGCCCAGGCTGGAATGCAGTGGCCGGATCTCAGCTCACTGCAAGCTCCGCCTCCCGGGTTTACGCCATTCTCCTGCCTCAGCCTCCCGAGTAGCTGGGACTACAGGCGCCCGCCACCTTGCCTGGCTAGTTTTTTGTATTTTTTAGTAGAGACGGGGTTTCACCGGGTTAGCCAGGATGGTCTCGATCGGCTGACCTCGTGATCCGCCCGTCTCGGCCTCCCAAAGTGCTGGGATTTAAGCCTGTATATTTTCTTACCTGTTCTTTGAGTCTGTTTAAAAACTCCATGGGCCCTTTGTTTTTTCCTTTCTGCATATTAAATGTCGGGAAATATTTTGGGTTTGAGGCACTGATTCCCGAATCCCTTTAACTATCATTTTCCTAGGACCTTTCATGTTTTCTCGGTGGGCTGCATTGTTATTATCCCACTGGGGGTTTTGGGCCGATGATTTTTGTTCTGCTGCAGGGAGATTTTGACTGGGAGGGTGTTTGCACTCCCAGACTGTCACAGCCGCCCTGCAGATCATGGTTCTTTCCTCCCCCAAAGAGAGAATACTTAAGATGGACATTAGCTCAGCCCAAGTGTATACGTGTGGTCCTAAAAATTGGTTAATTTGATCCGCAACCCTAAAAAGATCATCTAATAGTGGTTTAAGTTTCCTCCTTAGGTTTCTGACCTCTGAACTAGTTAAGGGGGCATTTACAAAGCCAGTTTCCCCCTCCTCCTAGAGGCACTTCGCTTAAGGGAAAAAGGGTTGGGGTAGACTTTTTTGAGGAGGAGGGGAAAGGGAAATTTTGAATCCCACATGCTAGTGGATTGTTTGGGGTTAGGGATTTTAATTTCCTTAGGGGAGGTATTTTCTGGCTTGTTTCCTGCAGTTTTTAGGGGATAGAGGAGGACAGGCCCCTGCCACCAGCGCAGGGCATAGTCTGCTTCTTCCTGGGAGGCAGGGCTTTGGTTATTTACGTACTTTATTAAAAGTTGACAAATCTAATCCTTATTTGACCCAAACCTTGGCCAGAAAACTGAACGTTTAAGAATAGGTTCTTTGGTCCAAATAAAACAACATTATTTTATCATCTGTTGCTTTTCCTTATGTTTCGTCCTTTGTAGTTCCTGTTTTACTAGGGGTATTTCCCATCCTGGAAGTTAATGGGGGCTCAGTCTCTCGTATGAGAGATTTCTTGCACCCTTTTCCCTGGAGGCTCAACCTGAGTGTGTGTGGGGCTCAATCTCTTTTACTAGAGATTTTTTTTCTTTTTTGCTCACTTTCCCTGGAGGCTCAACCCCCACACTGGAGATTTCTTGCACTCCTTTATTTTACTCCACACTCGCTTTGCACTTACTTGTGTGTCTCATTTACACACTTTTAACCTCCAAACTGTCCTGACCACCAAGGAAGTACTTCCCCACCCCCACAGTTTTTCTTACCTTGGTCTGTGCCTAGAGTTACCTGGTCACCATGGTAACTGCAGATCTTTTCTTCCCCTGTTGCTGAGAATCTGGGTTTATTTGTTGTACCGGGTGGGTCCTGATTCTTTACCCCTGAGGCTACCACAATAAGGCAGCGGGACGCGTCTCCTCACAAGAGGTGATCAGAGACCCTTTCCCGGAGGAGAATGAGGTCCTCATACGGGCCACCAAATTTGTTGGAAACAAATGCTTGGTGCTGCAAAGAAGAACTAGCACTGAGACAAAGGATCTCTCAGCAAGGCAAATTTGCTTCTGCAGAAGGGTGCTTCTCGTAGGTCTGGTTGCCACGAGAGCACCCCGAACAAAGGAGGGAAGGGGTTTTATTCCTAACGCAGCTTGTCCCTGCTGCTGTGTCCTGTCTCCATTGGCTGGAGCTGGATCAATCTAAGCTGAACCCAGTTGGCTAACTTGAAAAGTGCAGGAATGTGGTTACACTGGCAGGGGTGGGGGACAGTTTCCGCAGGAAGGGTCATTGCGATGGGAGGGGTAATTCACAGAGTGGGTAGCAGATGTGGAATGTGGGCTCTGTAGATAAGGACTGGCGGGAAGGTCGTTTACCAGGGCAGGGGGACACAGAGTAAGGAAGTCTGGCCTTGAAAGCAGGGAACAGAGGACAAGGAAACTGAAACAAGATAAACCTTTGAAGAAGAACTTCTTACTATATTTAACACCAGCCTGGCCAACATGATGAAATCCCATCTCTACTAAAAATACAAAAAAGCCAGATATGGTGGCCCATGCCCAGTTACTTGGGAGGCTGAGGAGCAAGAATTGCTTGAACCCGGGAGGTAGAGGTTGCAGTGAGCCAAGATCATGCCGCTGCACTCCAGCCTGGGCAACAGAACGAGACTCTGTGTCAAAAAAGAAAAAAAAAAAACCCTGAAAAATTGTTAAGATGATAAATATCATGGTATGTGTTTTCTACTATAATTTAAATAGTTGTATAAATATTAGCCATTGTTATTTCACGGGTGAGGAAACAAGATATCCCAACACAGAGCTGGACCCAAACCAGTGCTCTTGCCAAACATTGGAGGCCTCTGGGTTCCTCAGACTGAGGAGGTCCTGATGAGGACCTTATGAGGGGCCCTGTTTTGCAGTTATCACCTAAGAAATCACACTGCAGAAGCGGGCAGCACTCTGTAGGAAGTCTGGTCTTGGTGATCATCCAGTCAACTGGGGTTGTCTCAGGTTATAACTTGGTTCTGAGGCCCAGACTTGCAGCCTGAGGGTGGCTTGGTTTATTTGTTTACCTACTGTCACATTTGCTAACAGCTGAAGGGTAGAAGGGTGCAAACCTCACTGTACTGTCTTATTACAATCTGCTTCTTGTCAACCAGACATGGCTGGGTTCAGAGAAAGTTTAGAAGCCCATGTAGAAAGCCTTGCGTGACTTTGTGAGAGACAGAGTGGGGAGAGAGAGAAGCATTTACCAACTCACTCAAGCAGTGTAGCTTTCTCTGCAGGGGAAGTGTGTTGGTGACAAAGAGGTGAGGGTTCCCAGAACCGTCAGGAAGTTATTTATTTATTATTTTTTGAGATGGAGTCTCACTCTATGGCCCAGGCTGGAGTGTAATGGCACAATCTCAGCTCACTGCAAGCTCTGCCTCCCAGGTTCATGCCATTCTCCTGCTTCAGCCTCCTGAGTATCTGGGACTACAGGTGCCCGTCACCATGCCCAGCTAATTTTTTGTATTTTTAGTAGAGACAGGGTTTCACTGTATTAGCCAGGATGGTCTTGATCTCCTGATCTCATGATTCACCCACCTTGGCCTCCCAAAGTGTTGGGATTACAGGCATGAGCCACTGCGCCTGGCCTATTTATTTATTTATTTGAGACAGGGTCTCACTCTATCACCCAGGCTGGAGTGCAGTGGCATGATCACAGCTCACTGCAGCTTCAACCTCCTGAGCTCAAGCAATCCTCCCGCCTCATCTGAGTAGCAGAGACTACAGGCGTGCGCCATCATGCCCGGCTGATTTTAAAATAGAGACAGGGTCTTGCTTTGTTTCCCAGGCTAGTCTCAAACTCCTGGCTTCAAGTGATCCTCCTGCCTTGGCCTCCCAAAGTGCTGCAATGACAGGTGTGAGCCACTGCATCTAGCCCAAATTTCACCTAAGGGGGTAGTGCTAATTAAGATGTAGCAAAAACATATTTCCTTGAAATTCAGTACATGCTAGTGACCATGTAGTAAACAAAGTTAGGTGTGGTGTATCTGTACAGTTGCCTTGTAAATAAAGGAAACTGGTTTTTTGCAGCTGTATTCCAGTAGGCAGGTAACTGAAAAACAGATATAAGGACATAGCTCTCTGCTCCCAGACTTCCGCCTGGTGTGCCAAAGAGATGAACATCCTGCCACCAGGAGAAACCATCCTGGCTGGGCCCAGGGCAAGAGGGATGGTGTAGATCAGGGTAGGGCTGGGCACTTTTCGCAGCCCAGATACTTGGAGAGAAAGCACAGAGGTGGAACAGTGGCCAGCTGGGGGCAGCGTTGAGGAAGGGCTTGCCCAGTAGCACTGGGCTGGATGTCAGCAGTGGGGTGGGCCCTGGCTTGACGGTCTCCAGTGTGGCTCTGAATGAGTGGGGAGAGCTGGAGAGGCAGGCTTGAGTTTCCTGCTGTTCCCTATTTTGTAGGTGTCAGCCGCAGACGGCAGATGCTCTGTGGTGGTGCAGCCGTCTGCCTGCCTTCCTCATTTTTCACTTGCCTGCGAGTCGCTCAGCCCAAGGGGGCCCCATCTTTCACCTCAATGGAACAGTATCCGGTTCACAACAGATGGGCCAGAAATGTTTGGGGGCTGGCTGACCAGGGCACCAGACTGGGCGGGGTGGTCTTAGAATACTTTTAAGGAAAATAACATTTGATCTTATTTGGTAAACTTTGAGTTATTGATTGTGACTAAAAATAGATTTAAGATCAACGTAGCCTGAAGACCATGGACCCATTTTACAGTTATGGGCTCCCAAAATTCAAGTTGCTGCTGGTTCATCACTTGGAAAATAATTCAAGACACAAAATCAGGCTGCAGGGACAGCCAGAGTATCATGGGGCTTTGGCCTCCACATCTCAGGTAACAGGAGTGAAGGGCCACTGGAATACAGTCAAGAGGCTGCCTTCAGAGGAGGGACAAAGCCAACTTACTGAGCATCTGCTATGTTCTAGATGGGGGATGACGGATTGGGTGCTGAGGATGGTGATGAGTGAGGCAGTGTTCCTGATCCCTCAGTGGGAGAAGGGGAATCACATTTTATTAACTATAGGTAAAGGCTGGTGTCATGTTAGGAAGACTCTGGTATCCACAAAGGGCAATAGGATATACATGAGTTTAAGTTTTTTATTTTTATTTTTATTTTTTGAGACAGAGTCTCGCTGTCACCCAGGCTGGAGTGCACTGGCGCCATCTCGGCTCACTGCAAGCTCCGCCTCCCGGGTTCACGCCATTCTCCTGCCTCAGCCTCCCGAGTAGCTGGGACTACAAGCGCCCGCCACCTCGCCCAGCTAGTTTTTCGTATTTTTTAGTAGAGACGGGGTTTCACTGTGTTAGCCAGGATGGTCTCGATCTCCTGACCTCATGATCCGCCCGTCTCGGCCTCCCAAAGTGCTGGGATTACAGGTTTGAGCCACCGCGCCCGGCCTAAGTTTTTAAGACAAAAAAATTCAGGAGTCCTTAGTGTGGAAACATGGTTGTGAGCAGATGTAATACAAACTCATCAAGTCATTCACTAAAATTAGTCATTGCATTCCCAAATACTCATCATTAACTATTTATTCTTACCATTTATTTCCTTAGAAGCTTTAAGGAGATAACTTTAAGCCAAGAACAATGCCTACAATAAGGATTTATCTTATGAAAACACGTTATCCCAGAGCAGACCTAGGCTGGAAATATTTAATACCTCAAGAAAGGCTTAGACACAGGCCAAACCCGGTGGCTCACGCCTGTAATCCCAGCGTTTTGGGAGGCCAAGGCAAGTTGATCACCTCAGGTCAGGAGTTCTAGAACAGCCTGGCCAACATGGTGAAACCCCGTCTCTACTAAAAATACAAAAAAATTAGCTGGGCATGGTGGCGGACACCTGTAATCCCAGCTACTTGGGAGGCTGAGGCAGGAGAATCACTTGAATACAGGAGGCGGAGGTTGCAGTGAGCCGAGATTGTGCCATTGCACTCCAGCCTGGGCAACAAGAGCAAAACTCCCTCTCAAACACAAAAACAAAAAAGAAAGTCTTAGCCACATGGTGTATTTGCAATGTGTCAACTAAGCCAAGATGGAAACACACATCCCAGAATTCCTTCCCTGCTTAGTTATGGGTTAGCAAGGACCAATGACCTTGTGGAGATTTGAGAAGTGGAAATAATGTAGCAGCCATATTTTTTTTTTTCTAATTTTAGAGACAGGGTCTCACTCTGTTGCCCAGGCTGGAGTGCAGTGGCGTGATCATAGCTCACTGCAGCCTTGAACTCATGGCCTCAAGTATCCTCTCACCTCAGCCTCTCAAGTAGCTGGGACTACAGGCGTGCACCACCATGTGTAGCTAATTAAATATGTATATTTTTTGTAGTGATGGGGTCTTGCTATGTTGCCTAGGCTGGTCTTGAACTCCTGGCCTCAAGCAATCCTCCTGCCTCAGCCTCTCAAAGTGCTGGGATTACAGGTGTGAGCCACCATCCCTGGCCCCTAAAGTGTATTTTTAAAAGATGCCTCTGCTTAACACGCTGGTGAGCTTCCCACCATAGCTTTGTTCCAAAGTAGACTATGAGGCCTGTGGCTCTGCTGCCATTTCAGTTCCACCGAATGTGCGGGAATTCTAAGGAAGTACCAACATCTCCTTCCATACACCAAGAGCATCATTCGTCATACTAGAAAAAGACCTATTTTAAGATGGTACAAGGGCATCAGGTGACCTGGATGGCCATGGGCTGGCTGTATCACCATTCTGGGTCCTCCCCATTCTTGATTCTCCAAGGTTCCCTCATCTTTAGAGGACAATCCCTGCCTTATAAACTGTGCTTGAATTGTTCTAACTATAGTTACCCAAACAAGATGCTGTCAAAAATCTTAGGAGTTGTATTTAACGATGTCTCTTTCTTGCCATATATTATTAAGGTCACACGTGGAGATTCTGGGCAATTACAGAGAGTGCCTTCTCCTCCCACAGAAATCTCCACGTCAGACATGTAGTAGAGAAAAATCTGAAGGGAAGTACTGAGTCTACCAAAACTTTTCAAGCCATCAGAGACCGTCTGTCCTTTTATGCACTTTTGTCAGCCATTGTCATTCAAATGCATAAGTAGCCAGCTGATGGAAAAAATATACAGCTGGGTTGGGAAATTCTGAGTTTCAGGATTTTGACTAACTGGCTCAAATTCAATGAGTTTTGTCACCAATATTGGAGATAGTCTCCAGTCTCAAAGAATACAGGGTTCAAATGTACCATACTAAAAGCAGAGTTCAGTGTGCTGCTAAGGCCAAGTGAGTCTAGACAAAGCCCTTCACTGGCAGTCCTCATGTTTGGAGGTTGTGCAGGCTGCCTCTGAATTACTGAGATACAAATTTACAGCCGGGAATCTTCTCTGGCTCATCCTCAAGGTCCCTAGGGTGATCATTATTTTCTTAGAAAAAAAAGCATGCAAATAAAGGGAATTTATTACTGTTGAGATAGGGTCTTGCTCTGTCACCCAGGCTGGAGGGCAGTGGCGTGATCATGGCTCACGGCAGCCCCAACTTCCCAGGGCTCAAGTGATCCTCCCACCTCAGCCTGTAACTGGGCCTAAAGGTGCAAACCATCACGTCTAATTTTTGTACTTTTTGTAGAGAGAGGGTCTTGCCATGTTGCCCAGGCTGGTCTCGAACTCCTGGGCTCAAGCGACCTGCCCACCTTGGCCTCCCAAAGTGCTAGGGTTATAAGCACAAGCCACTGCACCCAGCTAGGAATTTATTTCATCACCAAACAATTTAACAGCCAGGAGGGAGAAATATAATTCAAATCCAGAGATGAAGCCAATAATTCAGAGGGAATAAAGGGTGACTAGAACCTGCATCAGCCTGTCTGTAGACCTCAGAGGTCCTACTAAGTACCTTTCCAGCACCATACCACTTTCTTTTGCAGTGTGAAAATTAGGATTTGCAGTATATGTGACATCTCCTTAGGCCTTGAGAGTCTGTGATGATGGGTACTGATACATGCTACTTAAGAAAGAAAATGGACGCTCAATACAGACTACCACTTGAGATATGCTTACTTATGTTTCATATATTAAAGGGCACAGTTAAATTTTATTTTGCAAATTGAACCTACCTTAAAATCAGCTTAAAAAGGTGAAATATCCACTGGCTAATGAAAAAACAGAACCCTTTTATTTTTCTGATTACTTGGTTCTTTTTAGCAATGATGCATTCTTCCGCCACTTTCACCCCAATGTTGGTTTCAGGTGCACCTTAGAGCAAAGTGTAGGACGATACTGTCCATTGCCAATTTTCTTATTTTTTATTTTATTTTTTTTTTTGAGACCGAGTCTCTGTCACCTAGGCCAGAGTGCAATGGCACAATCTCAGCTGACTGCAATTTCCACCTCCCAGGTTCAAGTAATTCTCCTGCCTCAGGCTCCCAAGTAGCTGGGATTACAGGTGTGCACCACCAGACCTGGCTAATTTTTATATTTTTAGTAGAGATGGGGTTTTACCACATTGGCCAGGCTGGTCTCGAACTCCTGACCTCAGGTGATATACCTGCCTCAGCCTCCCAAAGTGCTGGGATTACAAGCATGAGCCACCAAGCCTGACCTCTCTGATGTCTAATTTCTTCAAGTTGGCCCCCACCATGGTTTTTTAACCAATATAGCTTTCCCTGAAAATCACTTAAGCAAAACCAAAAACAATGGGAAGTCACATTTGTTTTTTTGGATTTATTTAAAGAACACACAAAAAAGTGCATCTAAATGATTAAAAAAAAAAGTCTTTAATTCATCATATGCTGACTTGGCAATCCATATGCAGCCTAAAAGGTTGAAAGATGCCTGTGGACTTCTACACAAATTGTTTAAGATGACTGAATTTGATACCAGAATACGTGAAGTGTCTTCTTGAGTGGTGATGGGCACCCTGTAGTTATTTGCTCAGAACCACTCACACACCCTTTCCCTCCCCACACACACTCTTGCCAGTTCCCCCTGGTGAAGCACAATACACACGTGAGAGACAGCTGGCACCATCTGAGTCTTGGAATAGCTTTCTTATTTGTTATCTGCAAAAAGCTAGGTGGCCTTTTTAGTATCAAATTTCAATCTTGGCCTCACTGGCACCATACTCTACAGAGCTTTCCAAACAGTTTAACAAGTAAGCAAAATCAACGTTTGCTCTTCGTATTTCGTAGGTGAGACTGGGGCTTTTAAAAGAAATATTTCATAAAAAAGACAAAAGCATAAATGAGAAATTAGAGGGATTTTAGTTATCATTAAAGGAAAAAACTCACAAATTGATTCCATTCATTCCGTGGAGAAGAAAAGTATTATAAAAGGTAATAACTTGATTTTTAGGTTTTAAGGGGGTCCTAATCTAATAATAAAAGTCTTTTGATAAAACCACCATAAAAATAAAAACTAATTTAAAATATAACTGCCAGTGTTTTTTAGGATTTAAAAAAGTGAGATGTTCCAGGTTTAAGCAAATGGTTCCTTGGGTTGCCAAATGCATTCCCATGAGTATTTCTTAGGCTGACGGAATAGAGAGCCATGCTCAATCTGTTTACCCGTAAGGACTGAAATTCAACTACATGTACACATTTATTTTAAGCCTTGCCCTAGTTCAATGCTCAGCTCAAGTACTGGAGATTGAGGCTGCTGGCTGGGTCCCGGCATGGGAAGCTGTCTGCAGCTCTTTCACAACTCACGCCAGAACAGAGAAGCTTGACAGGGCAGGAAAAGCGAGCAACTGTGTGTCAAACCTGAGGGTGAAACCCCTACCAGAGAAGAGCAACTACTTATTTGTCAACCCTATAGATTTTGTTTTTTAAAAATTAAGCTTAGTACTAAAAAGTCAAAATTTTTTTGCATGATAGAGGAGTGTAAATAAAGTTCCATAAACCAGTATACATATGCTTATGAGCCAATAATCTTAAAAAGACAAAAAAAGCTGCATGGATCCTAAATGGTTATGTAGATAGATCCACTCCAGGTCAAAAATATTGTAAGAACAAGTCTTAAATTCTTAATAGCAAGGATTAGAATGAAAGAAGCAGCTGAACAGTAGCAATGCTGGGAGGAAGTACTGTGTATTGAATATGATTTCCTAAAGGAATAGAGGAGGGAAAAACACAATTCTGACTGCTCTTTTCATATTTCAGTATCTCAGAACTTCATCGAAAATAGGAAAAGGTAATCCAGAAACTCTCATCTGCTCATTATCATTGCTGAAGGTGTTTTAGGAATGACAGAATTACTCCCCCAGGGACAGGCTGCGTGCGGGAGAAACCCACTGTCACAAGGAGGCTGGCTGAGGAGGGGACTTTGGGGGGTGGCTAAGTCAGCAAGCAAGTGGCCTCTGAGGTTCTGGCTTTCACGTCTGTGACACTGCCGTGGAACTGGGGAGACATGAGACCCCTCTACTGTGGGTTCTGTTGGTTAAAAATGCAACAGATGACATTTATAGCACTTCAGTCATTTAAAAAAAAACAAGCTCATCCTCCTTCCCCTACCCTACCCACCTGTAGGAAAGAAGAAATTCATGACGCATTTTTTTAAAGGTTTCTGCAGTGCTATTAAAGTTCAAAGGTAAAACCTAACAGCCCCACATTGTTAGGATGATCTCAAGGGACCCTGAATTAGATACTGAAGGTTGATAGAAACTGAAATGAGCTGGACTTAAGCTGCTGGCTCACTCCCTCCACACCACAGTCATTTCTGTTTGTTCCACCTGGAGTGGTCCCATGCCACCCCTCAGTGAACCCTCCGGGCAGCAGCAAGGGGGCTGTTTTTGGGAAGCTACTGGTTTTGCCATTTGCTTCCAGAATCACATAGACTATAACAAACTTTACATTAAACACTGTTCAGTCCTGAGTTGGGGGAAAGCCCATTGAGGAGGGGGCCGAGTTCATTGGGACTCTTCCCTCCTTGGCGTGGCGTCATACGTGGCCCTCAGCTTTCTCTTCTTCCGCTGCTGGACTGTCTGTTCCTTTTTCATTAGTGACCCCTTCTGAAGTCTTCTTGCCCATCGCTTTATTGGCCTCTTCCTAAGGAAGAAATAAGCAATCAAGAAGGTCAGAGAAAAAAGAAGTGAAATAATTCCTGGCTCCTCCAGACTGTGTATCAGGTCCCAAACACAAGGGGATTGCAACGATCTTCTCCAGGTTATCCAGCTGGGTAGGTCAGTGCTGTGCTACCGATAGTTAGAGTGGGAGCTTCACCTTTCTTTGGTTGACACACAGGACAGCTGTGAGATAATGAAGTCTGGGCATTCCTGGAGACTGGGGATGGGACCACAGTGCCAACTATGCTGTAGGGAGGCCGCCCTCTCTCCAGACAGACCTCTCCTGCCACACTTGCCAGCCTGGCTGCCAACCCTCAAGATAACAGGCGTGATGTTGGGGCTCCTATAACATCCCATTTCCTAGGAAAATCAGAAGTCTTAATGAGGAAGTATTACTTGAAAAAAAAAAAAATCCTGATGGGTTTACAATTTTTCAAAAATGACAAAAGGGCCAGGCATGGTGGCTCATGTCTATAATCAGCACTTTGGGAGACCAAAGTAGGAGGATTCCTTGAAGCCAGGGGTTCGAGACCAGCCTGGGCAACAAAGTGAAACCCTATCTTTACAAAAAATAAAAAAAAATTAGCCGGGTGTGGTGGTGTGCTTGTCCCAGCTACTCAGGAGGCTGAGGTGGGAGGATCACTTGAACCAGGGAAGTCAAGGCTGCAGTGAGCCATGACAGCACCACTGCACTCTAGTCTGGGTGACAGAGATTCTAACTTGGGGGTGGGGAGTTGGTGCAAAATTGCTGTTTTTACCATCGAAAGTAATGGTAAAATCCACAATTACTTTTGAACCAATCTAATACATCTGAAGGGAATTTACTTTTCTCATCTCTCACGACGAGTGCCTTTGGTGACTAGAACTGCCCTACTCAACCTTTGGATCCAAAGCATCCTCAGCCTCAGATCAGATTGGAAATCGTTTTTCCTACTCTTGAGCCTCTTGGGTTAACTGTTCCTGTCCCCTAAAATCAAAGGGGCACGGCAGGCTCTTGATCCACCTGCAATCAGCGGGCTCTGCACACACCTTGGCATCCTGCTCTGCAAACTTCTTGAACATGTTGGCGTATATCCTGCGGTCCCGCTCGTTGTGCTCCTTGGCCTTTTTCTGGCACATGGAGATCTGCAGTCTTGCAGCCTTATTCTGGGGGTTTACTTCCAGCACTTTCTCAAAGTCACCTTTGGCTGACTCAAACTCGTTCATGAGCAGCTGGGCTTCACCCCTCCTATACAAGCCTTTCTCATTGGCACTGTCCAGTCCAAGGGCCTAGGAATAGATGGTTTATATTTTAGAAAGGATGAATTTTAATAAATTCAGCAAACAGCTTACCAAAGTTCTCTTGCCAAAGGAGATGGAAAAAGTGTATTTAAAAAATGGGGCTCAAGATAATTATATACTACTGATCAAAATTTACTACCCAAATTATTTTCTGCATTTAATGCAATTTCTAGAAAGATACCAAGGAGATTTGAGAGGGGGCTCTTGAGAAGTTCATTTTAAAGTTCATTGGAACAAGTAAGTGCCCAAGAATGGCTGAAAAAAAATGGGAAAAAAGAAAAAACTAAGAGGCATTGTCCTACCAGAGAAAAAGACAAACTTTAAAACTACTGAAATTAAGACAGTGTGGTTACTAGTATGTGGACAAACAGCTCAGTGAAACAGAACGAATCATTCAGAAACAGTCACGTGTCTGCATATAAAAACGTTTGAAAATGACAAGGGTGGTAATATGAATCAGTGGAGAGTTAACTTTAAAATAAATGGGGCCAGGACAGCAGCTATCCACGTAGAAAATAAGAGTTAAGGCTGAGTGCAGTAGCTCATGCCTGTAATCCCAGTACTTTGGGAGGCTGAAGCAGGTGGATCACCTGAGGTAAGGAGTTCAAGACCAGCCTGGCCAACATGGCGAAATCTTGTCTCTGTTGAAAATACAAAAATTAGCCAGGCATGGTGGCACGCGACTGTAATCCCAGCTAGTTGGGAGGCCGAAGCAGAATTGCTTGAACCAGGGAGGCGGAGGTTGGAGTGGGCCGAGATCATGCCACTGCACTCCAGCGTGGGTGACAGAGTAAGACTCTGTCTCCAAAAAAAAAAAAGTTAAATTCTAACCTCATATTGTAAGCATAAAAATAAATTCTAGATCAATCATATTTACATATAAAAAACCATAAAATGTTTCTATTGTTTTATATTTTAAGATATTTAAAATCTAATTATTATTTTTTTGAGGCAGAATCTCACTCTGTCGCCCCGGCTGGAGGGCAGTGCCTCAATCGCAGCTCACTGCAGCCTCTACCTCCTGGGCTCAGGCAATCCTCTCGCCTTAGCCTCCGAAAGTCTGGGGGTTACAGGTCACAGGTGTAAACCACTGTGCCTGGCCTCAGTTATTTTTATTTTTATTTTTTGAGATGGAGTCTCGCTCTGTCGCCCAGGCTGGAGTGCAGTGGCGCGATCTCCGCTCACTGCAAGCTCCCCCTCCCGGGTTCACACCATTCTCCTGCCTCAGCCTCCTGAGTAGCTGGGACTACAGGCGCCCGCCACCTCGCCCGGCTGGTTTTTTGTATTTTTTTAGTAGAGACGGGGTTTCACCGTGTTAGCCAGGATGGTCTCGATCTCCTGACCTCGTGATCCGCCCGTCTCGGCCTCCCAAAGTGCTGGGATTACAGGCTTGAGCCACCGCGCCCGGCCTATCAGTTATTTTTATAATCTTGGTGTGGGGAAGTCTTTTCTAATTAGAAAGGAGAAGATAAATTTGACTACATAAACATTAAAACCTTCTTTAAAGAGAATGATATAATCAACAAAGCTAAAAGAAAATTGCTGGGGTGTGGTGGCTCACACCTGTAATCCCAGCACTTTGGGAAGCTGAGGCAGCAAATCACCTGAGGTCAGGAGTTCGAGACCAGCCGGGCCAACATGGTGAAACGCTGTCTCTACTAAAAATACAAAAATTAGCCAGGCGTGGTGGTGGGCATCTGTGGTCCCAGCTACTTGGGAGGCTGAGGCAGGAGAATCGCTTGAACTCGGGAGGTGGAGGCTGCAGTGAGCCAAGATTGTGCCATTGCACTCCAGCCTGGGTAACAGAGAAAGACTCCATCTCCAAAAGAAAAAAAAAGAAAAGAAGAAAGGAGAACAGGCTTCCTATTGCCAAAAATAGGGTTAACAGTGATGCTATATGACTGCTTCTGTCAACAGAAGACAGACAAATAATGTAGTCAAGGCTGTGCTGGGTGTGATACCTCACAACTTTAATCCCAGCTCTTTGGAAGACACCCATCTCTACAAAAATAAACTTAAAAATTAGCAGGGTGTAGTGGCATGCACTTGTAATCCCAGCTACTCAGGAGGCTGAGGTGGGAGGACAGCTTGGGCCTGAGAGTTTGAGGGTGTAGTGCATTATGTTCATGCCTATGAATAGCCACTGCACACCAGCAACACCTTGTCTCTAAAACAGAAACAAAACACACACACACTCTCTCTCTCCACTGTGTATGAAAAAAATGAAAAAATATGTATAAAATTAATAACCGGTCTTGGGAGACAGGATGCGATAGGAAACACTGATCCACAAAATTAAAAAATAATCTCACAAAGAATGTACAAAATAGTTGCCTTGTTTTTCTTTTCCTTTTATGTCTACCTTTAAGATACATCCAATGATTAGTTTTTACTTTTACCCACAGTATAATATACACTGTTCACCCTGAGACCAGATACCTAAAATAGTATCAGCTGGTGTATATCAGAATGACACATAACGATACAGATGATAAACCATTGTTACTACTGTGTGTAAGCACTCAAAGACCAAAGAGAGTATTAATAAGACAAATGTAAAAATGAAAAGGCTGCTGATGCTCTGTGGACCTTTCAAATTATTTATGCATATCAGTGAATAAATGATTATAATAAAAATTGACCTACATATATGCTTTATATGAACAGTTGCAGTCTGTTAAAGTCCAGAAAAGCTTAAGTTAAATCTGCTCTTATTAAACTGAACCTGAGAAGTTATACATCTACTCTGATATACATACTACAGTTATAAGGAAGGTCACGGATAAAAATTATTTAATTTTAATCAAAACTTTTCTTCAGAATGCATTATGACAAACAGTCCTAGGTATCATAAAAGTCTGGCTATAATAAAAATCTTGCTCAATTTCCCAATTCATACTGAGAAACAAATAATCCCAAACATTCAAATAAACAAAGCAAAATGAAAAATCCTTCAATCTTTGGCTGAGAGGAAGCAAAAGACAGAGATGGAGAAAAGATCTGGAATATCTCAAGTCTATCTCACAGGAGACACAGCGTTACCTTGTCACAGCATTCGACAGCTTTGGTGTATTCTCTAAGCTTCAGGTAGCACATGGCCAGGTTCAGAAAGGCAGCAAGCAGAAATGATTCAGAAGCTTTTGATTCCTTTTCTGATAAACCATATTCCATCTCTAACCAGGATACTATCTTCCCATACTGAATCACCGCCTGCATGTATTTGCCTCCCTAGGAGAAAAAAGTGTCATTACTTGTACTCGGTCTTGAGGGTGTACAAAAGAAAAGCAAATCCTCAAAGGGAAGCAACCCCTCCAGCAAACCCTGGTACAGCTGGTTTCTTTCTTTCCTTCTGGAGGTGGCTCTCCAGGTGCCTTTCCCACTCCCTTGGAGGCCTCGGTGGCCTGTGAGCTGGTTTGGGGCAGTGCCTGAGCACTGTCTAGTGCTTCTCTCCAGCATTTCCATCCGTCCCTTTGGCGTAGTACAGCCAGAGTACTACGGTCGTACTATCCTTTGGTGTAGTAGAGCAAGGCTTCTGGGCTACGTTCTTTGATGCCAATATTCTTTGGTGTTTTTTTTTTTTTTTGAGACGAAGTCTCGACTGTCTCCAGGGCTGGAGTGCAATGGCGTGATCTCAGCTCACTGCAACCTCTGCCTCCCGGGTTCAAGCGATTCTCCTGCCTCAGCCTCCTGAGTAGCTGGGACTACAGGTGGCCACCACCACGCCCAGCTAAGTTTTTCGTATTTTTAGTAGAGACAAGGTTTCACTATGTTGGCCAGGCTGGTCTCGAACTCCTGACCTCATGATCTGCCTGTCTTGGCCTCCCAAAGTGCTGGGATTACAGGCATGAGCCACTGCTCCTGGCCTATTCTTTAGTCTTTCAAAAGGACTGTGAGCAGTTTTAGACCATGCCACTAAAAAAAAGAAGAGGAAGTTACTTTTCTCTTCAGCACTTCACAGCAAATACTACATTCTGGCAAGTGCTAGTTCCAAACACAGCCAATCTTATTTGAACCAATCTCTGTTGCAACTACTAAACTCTTGTCATTCATAGTGCAAAAGCTGCTCTAGACAGTATGTAAATCAATAGGTGCAGCTGTGTTTCAGTTAAACTGTACTTACAAAAACAGGCAGAGACCAGATTTGGCCAGCAAACTGTAGTTTCTGACCCATCTATAGGCAATGGGAATACAAATAGTTGGATAGTAGCATACAACATAAATCACAACTACAAAACAATATACATCAGAAAGGTCTTTCAGCTATGTGAGAAAAATCTTTCTCCTACTCATATTTTTGTTCTTACCTGATTAGAATTAGAATTCTAACAATTTTAACAATCACATCAATAAATTATATATACATATATATATGCATGCTCATATCAGAAACTCTGGGGGCCGGGCGCGGTGGCTCATACCTGTAATCCCAGCACTTTGGGAGGCCAAGGCTGGCGGATCACTTGAGGCCAGGAGTTCGAGACCAGCCTGGCCAACATGGTGAAACCTCTTCTCTATTAAAAATACAAAAATGAGCCAGGTGTGGTGGCACATGCCTGTAATTCCAGTTACTTAGGAGGCTGAGGCACGAGAATCGCTTGAACCCAGGAGGCAGAGGTTGCAGTGAGCTGAGATCATGCCACTTGCACTCCAGCTTGGGTGACAGAGCGAGACTCCTTCTCAAAAACAAAACAAAACCCCTCTAGGGCTGAGACAATGTGTTCACTGAGATTTAAGATGAATGAAAGAACTGGGGGATCGCTGGTAAACACGCAAATAGAAACAGGAGTGCAACTGGGGACTCTCCTTTGAGGAGGCGATAAGCTCAAAACCACAGAGGACACATCTTGCCAGATGGCAGAGGAGCAGCCAGACCTATCAGGACATTAAATTCAATGCCTGACCAACAGTGTTAAGACTATGTTACTAGGATTTACTACCGTCAAAGCAGCGTGTACATCTCACCGCCGCGTTGTCTCTCCCCACAAATACTCCAACCCTCCCCCAAGGACTCTGAGTAAGAGAAAAACCATAGAGCAGGTGTAAAAGGATGCTCCTGTGACACAGGACTTAAAGCGGGTGACATAAGAAACGCGCTCTGCCTGTAGAAAGGAAGCCCCGGTGTAGATTTTCTGGTGATGAAGATGGGGCAGACCTGTTCCAGCTGGAGGGCCTGGGTGTGAATGAGGGCCAGGCTACATCCTCGAACATCCTTCTTCCCAAGTCACTCGCTTAGGAGAGAGGAGACTGGCACTAAAATCAAAGACTGTCACCCTCTCTGCCTCAGAAATGTGTGATACAGGTTATTCATAAGGACCCAGGGCATTTTATTATAAATGCTGAAATTCTTGAGGACATTAGATTTGCTATGGACTAAATTGTGTCCCCCATCCCAAATTCCTATGTTGAAGCTCTCACCCCCAATGTGACATCTGCAGATGGAGCGTTTGGGGAGGGAATTAGGTTAGATGTGGTCATGAGGGTGGGGCCTCATGATGGGATTAGAGCCTTTACAAGAAGAAACACGGTGCTGGCTGCCCTCTGCCCTCTCTCCACTCATGTGCACGTGGAAAGGCCACGTGAGGTCACAGCAAGAAGGGAGCTACAAGGAACCAGAGGAGAGGCCCTCCCCAGGCACTGACCCTGCTAACACCTTGATCTTGGACTTACAGTCTCCAGAAGTAAATTCCTGTTGTTGAAGCCACCCAGTGTAGGTATTTTGCTGTGGCAGCCCAAGCTGACTAAGACAATACTTACATTTTGTCATAGCCTTAGGCCTACCCCCTCCTTTTTTGGATGCTACAAAAAAATAAGAATAAAGTCCTCACCAGTTTCAGGTCGAAATTTTCTTTCTGTCACTGCCTATTCTCTTGCTGGTCTTTGAGGACAGGCAGCATTCTCCTCTCCCTTTTGGAATATTCAGGGTTTAGCACCAAGAGGTCTTTAATAAAGGTTTGTTGAGTAAATATTGAAATCAAAGGAATGTAAGTATGGAAACAAAACTTTTTCTGAAGTGGTGTGGTGGCTCACGTCTGTAGTCCCAGCACTTTGGGAAGCTGAGGCAGGAGGATCTCTTGAGTCCAGGAGTTCGAAGCTGCAGTTAGCTATGCTTGTGCCACTGCAATCCAGCCTGGGTGATAGAGTAAGACCCTGTCTCTCTTTAGAAACAATACCAACAACAAAACCTTTTGCTATCATTGGGAGCAAAAACGTGTGGGTGGGAATGAAAGGTGCTGTTTCATTGAGATGAGATGGGAAGGACAGGCATTTCCCCTGTCATGCCTCATTTCTTCATCCTCTCTCCTCCTCCATCTCTAATGTACCTATTAACTTTTCTGATTATCTCCTAATACATTATGTAGGGAAAGAAAAGAAGAGCCAGGGAGGACAAAAACCTAGATCTTATCATTTCAGTAAGTTCTGAATAATCAGAATGGTAGAAGGCTATGGTAAAACAAAACACCAAAAAACAGGTATTAGACTTCTTAATAGTTCCTTTACATTTATAGGGCATTTAAATTCTTTGAAAGCTCTTGCATATATATCATGTAACTTTATTTAGACTTGAACTTCCAATGAGCGAAAAATCTGTCTTGTACTTCCTGCTGAGGTACTAAAGCAGTTCTCAACCAGGGGGTGATTTTGCCCTCCCAGGGAACACCTGGCAGGTCTGGAGGCATTTTTAGTTGTCATAACTGGGTAGGATGCTACTGGCATCTAATGGGCAGAGGCCAGGAATGCTGCTAAATATTCTACAATGCACAAGACAGCCCCACACAACCGAGAATTATCCCACTCCAAATGTTGATAGTACCGAGGTTGAAAAATTCTGTACTAAAAGAAGAGATAAAAGAGGGTGGACTCCTCTTAGGAATTTTTTAAAATCTCAAATTCTAGAGTCATAAATGGCTTATTTCTAAATCACACTACTGGTATCTTGGAAGAGCAAGGGTGGTGAAAATATAGCAAAGCCCGATTTATCTGAAGAGTTCAGAGGTTGAACGATTCTCCTCAACTAGTTTGTTTTAGAAATGTTTCTTTCCAGGAGAAGCACAAGGGGGCGCAAGAATCCCACATCACTTCAGTGTCCTTAGCCTTCTTGCCACTCTGCTGCCAAGTCAGAAAAAAAAAAACAAAACAAAACACTGACCAGGTGTGAGTTAATGCTCCTGTCCTGCAGAACACACAAAAACTGTGTCTGTTTAACTGGCTTGCACAATGCCTGGCTTAATATTATGCTGTTACCTGTACTTAATAATTATTTTCAGAACCAAATAAAGAGTTCTCTATTTTTCTTCTCTTTGGTAGTCAGAGGTTGAAATGAGGATTTTACATCTTCAATGGCAAAATCATTCCCACTTAAAAGCTGAGTACAATTCAACCCTACTCAGGAGAGAGGCTTTACCCATTTAGGTATAAACCAAACCAACAGATCAATGGAAACAGAATTCCAAGATGCATATGGCATGAAATACAGATTTTTAGTTCAGCCCATCTCTGCTCTCACCTACACATCTAGACTCTGTGCAAATGCATAACATGCCGAGTCAGACACCCTGGAGCGACAAGGCCCGGGAGGGCAGTATGGCAGCTGGAAACCTTCCCCGAAAGTTGGGAAGGGAATATGTACAGGAAACTATCTACTAACCATTTTGAAGCTAAAGCTAGGACTACTGCTGGGATCTTTTACCTATAATTATAAAGGTGCCTCCAGGGAAGTTTTTAGTGGTACAAAATGTTCAGAGACATTCTGGGAGAAAAATCTTAGGTCAGTGGTTTTGAACCTTTCATTAATTTTTCCCCAATGGACTAATGTTTTGAAAGATTTTGCCTATCAAATTCCATGCTAAAAATAATTTGTTCCGTATGTGTGACTGCTGATCCAGATTTGTATCCAAAGATTGGTAATTTTAAGAAGGTTCATAATAGTATCACTCTTGCAGTAGTGATGCTAATAAGCAACAAAGTTAAGTAACTGTACAGACACTTACTCATTGCTTTCCGCTACTGATTACTAATTCTGGCCATCTCTCTGTATATATTCAGAACACAGCTATATGACACATGGCTTCATAACATTATTTCATTACCAATAATGTTCTCCAAAATTCTGTATCATAGCAACCAATTAGAGCCTCTGAATAGCTGAGCTGCTTTACTACACTGAATCGATATGATTCTACTCAAAGGCCAAAAGCCTCAAATCTTCCCAAACTGTTAATATTCTACTTAGAAGTATTAAGAAATATATAAAATATATAAAATACAGTTCAGGATTTTTACGGACTTCAGAAATATAGAAAATACCGTTAAGGACCCATGATCTTAAGAAATTTTGTAGAAACATTTTTCACTCTAGTGTATTCCGTATTTGGATATACAAACAACCCATTTGGAATCTTACTTGAATAGTTTAGAAGTATCCATATACCTCAATTAGAATTAAAAACAGGCCGGGTGCGGTGGCTCACGCCTGTAATCCTAGCACTTTGGGAGGCCGAAGTGGGCAGATCATGAGGTCAGGAGATGGAGACCATCCTGGCCAACACGGTGAAACCCCATCTCTACTAAAAATACAAAAAATTAGCCGGGCATGGTGGCAGGTGCCTGTAGTCCCAGCTACTCGGGAGGCTGAGGTGGGGGAATGGCGTGAACCTGGGAGGTGGAACTTGTAGCGAGCCGAGATCGCGCCACTGCACTCCAGTCTGGGCTACAGAGCGAGACTCCGTCTCAAAAAAAAAAATAATAAAAAAATCAAAACAAAACAAAAAAACCCCCTT
The DNA here is from genome assembly GCF_008728515.1 of Papio anubis. NCBI lineage: Eukaryota > Metazoa > Chordata > Mammalia > Primates > Cercopithecidae > Papio > Papio anubis. Next base: position 33,903,322 of record NC_044981.1, read on the forward strand.
GTTCTTGAGAGTTTAGAAACTCACAGAAATTCAGGCTGGAAGGAAACTTGAGGAACATCTAACTCCCCTATTTTTCACTTGAAAATATAACCTCTTTGGACCTTAAATGACTTTAAAATAAAGCCCATTTTCCCCAATTCCGAGCTTATTCTATCATACCCCAATGCTTTCTGGTGATCCATAAAAGAGTTTAGTACACATAGTAAATAATGATAAAATAAGTATAAATATATAAATATGTTATCTAAACCCATGATTTTAAATTTGTGTGAATACAACCTACAGTAAGAAATGTGCAATCCAGTACTTACTCATACACACGTAAAGTTTTATGCAACAAAACTGATCCTTATATTGCAATACACTTCCACAAAACTGATTTCACGAGCCAATATTGTCTTGGCTCAAATTCTGAAAACACATGGTGCCCTCTGGCTGTGTTAATTTTGGGTTGATTATATATTCTTACATAATTCTCTAGTTGTTTCATTTGGATTAACATTGCCACCCCTCCCTCCTGACAAGGTTGTAACTTAATAATAGCATGGCTTATAGCAGATGCCCCATAAAGACTTGTTAAAGTACACTTATGCCTCACTGCTTTATACTGCTGAAAAACACTGCATGTATTGCAGTGGTAGAAAACGAAAGAAACCTTGACAAAACTCCCATTCTCCCTCTAATTCTCATCACTAAGCCCTTTCTGCTTGACATGGAGAAGGCATATATTTGGGGTGGGGAAGCAATGGGTAGAACACTGATTACAACAGAATAAAGTGCAGTTTCTTTTCTTCTTACATCTAGAGGTTTAAGATCTAAGTGAGAAAATATCACACTCCAGATGCTCCAAGAAGGGTTTTTGAGAAGCAATCTACGATGAATATCATTCAGGAATATCTGGAGATTCCTCACAAAAGCAAGTGTGCACGAATCATCTTGGCTGTGAGAAGCAGTCAATACTCTCCTGTCAGTTCTTTTTGAAATCTGTATATGTTCTCTTTCCCTTTGTCATATGCTCTAGTGACTTCATCAAGACAGTATAAAGGAAGATGGGCTGGGTGCAGTGGCTCACGCCTGTAATCTCAGCACTTTGGGAAGCTGAGGCGGGAGGACTGCTTGAGGCTAGAAGTTTGAGACCAGCCTGGGAAAGAAAAGGAGGCCCTGTCTCTCATACAAAAAAAGGATGAAAAATGATGAGAAACTTACCCCTATGAATTCCATTCTTTGTTAATAATTATTCTATTCATTCTTTTTTCATTCCAAAAACACTTGTTGAGTGCCAAGTATGCACCAAGCAAGATGCTTTAGGAGTAAGTGATACTGTGGTGGGTGGGGATGCCAGACCTGGTCTGCCTGTGTGGAAGGTTACAATCTAGAGCAGAATGTGTAAAAGAGGAATGTGTACCTTTTTTTTCCCACATTATTCTTTTCTCACCATTTTTCATATTGAAAATGACAGATTTGTAAAAATTCCAGCTTATTCTTACCAAGCAGAGTGTTGATAAAATTCAGGGTAGGGAATATCAGCACAATTCACTGACACTTGAGTAAATTATTTGAGATGGAAAGGATTGTACAGGGACTCACACACCTTGAAGTATACGGTTCCCTTCTCTTTGACAATGGCAGCCTGCTCCAATTTTTCTTTGGTATCCATCTCCCAGGATTCTTTGGCCTGTGTGTAAATTTGTGACAATGGTTAGATGAACAGAGAGAAAAGCATCAGTTGAGCCCTATTAGAACAAAGAGCAGCTAATTCTAGAAGATACTCCAAACTGAAAACACTCTGGCTGTTGAAATTGTGTGTCAGTGCCAATTTACTGCTAGGCCAGTGCTTCTTTACACTGTTTTAAGAACTCACTTTCCATTATGACCAAGCTGCAGCTTGAACAATGTTGCTCAAGAGGGAGGAGCCGCAAAAACACAGCAAGGAACACACTCTGGTAAGCATTGCTACAAAGTGAATCTTTTTTTTTTTTTTTTTTTTTGAGACGGAGTCTCGCGCTGTGTCACCCAGGCTGGAGTGCAGTGGCGTGATCTCGGCTCACTGCAAGCTCCGCCTCCCAGGTTCAGGCCATTCTCCTGCCTCAGCCTCCGAGTAGCTGGGACTACAGGCGCCCGCCACCACGCCCGGCTAGTTTTTTTGTATTTTTAGTAGAGACGGGGTTTCACCATGTTAGCCAGGATGGTCTCGATCTCCTGACCTCGTGATCCGCCCGCCTCGGCCTCCCAAAGTGCTGGGATTACAGGCTTGAGCCACCGCGCCCGGCCAAAGTGAATCTTTAGAAATATAAGGTGAAGACACAAAGTTAAGGTCATGCCTTATATCCTCCCTCTTGCAAGCCTCTCCACTAGGCTGTTTCTCTCAAGCCTCAGTTTTTCAACTCTAAAATGGGAACATGACTGTAGTCAAGTTATAGTTTGTATATTCATACAGAATTTTCAAAATTCTGGGTCAGGTTGTCTTGTCACTCTAAAACAACCAGATATACTAATAATACTGCTAAATTGTATCAACTTGCAGATGTATACTGGGGGACTTCAAGCAAAATATAACTGGGAGTTAAAGCTCATACAAAAATATCACTTTAGAGCCATAAATAAATGATTTCATTATCATCTGCTAGCTTGTATTGTGTCTATTATTACTTCTACCATTACAGATACAAATCTAGAAATAACTGCACTTGCCATTTAAAAGCTGGATTTAGAAGGATCATAGAGTCAAGAGAACAATCTGGGATCCTTTAGGAAAAGTGACAGTGGGTGTGGTCAGTGCTATTTACTGCATATAAATTATGAAGTTTAAATGGGTAACTAAAATTCTCTCTATTCAAAAGATAAGGAGTGTGTGTTCCTGGTGTCACAGCCCCTGTTATCCTCTACTTTTATTATATTATTATTATTACTATTATTATTTTTTGAGATGGAGTTTCACTCCTGTTGCCCAGGCTGGACTGCAATGGTGTGATCTCAGGTCACCACAACCTCCGCCTCCCAGGTTCAAGTGATTCTCCCGCCTCAGCCTCCAGAGTAGCTGGGATTACAGGCATGTGCCACCACGCCCCACTAATTTTTTGTATTTTTAGTCGAGACGAGGTTTCTCCATGTTGGTCAGGCTGGTCTCAAACTCCCAACCTCAGGTGATCTGCCCACCTCAGCCTCCTAAAGTGCTGGGATTACAGGCGTGAGCCACCGTGCCAGCGACTATCCTCTACTTTTTAAAAGTGAATAATGAAAGGGTTACTCGTCTTGCTGGCAACTCATATAATTCTGCTTCCTAATAATGTAGCTCAATTATTCAAAAACCTAGTTATGGTTCAATTCCAGGTTTTAGCACCCAAAAAAACAAAAACAAAGAACACCTAGTTAATAAGTCTCTTTGTATTTCTTAGGTTGGCTTCAGTCTTTATGGAATATAAGTATACTCTTTTATTTTTTCTTTTTCTGAGACACGATCTTGCTCTCGTCCAGGCTGCAGTGCAGTGGCACGATCATGGCTCACTGTAGCCTCGACTTCCCAGGCTCAAGCAATCAATCCTCCTGCCTCAGCCTCCTGAGTAGTTGGGACCACAGGCGTGTGTCACCATGTCCAGCTAATTTTTTTTTTTTTTTTTTTTTGTAGAGACAGGGCCTTACTATGTTGCTCAGGCTGGTCTCAAACTCCTGGGCTCAAGCCATCCTCCTATCTTGGCCTCCTGAGTAGTTGGGACTACAGAAACGTGCTACCACACCCAGGAAAATTTTAAATTTTTTTGTAGTGAGGGGGTGTCACTATGTTGCCCAAGCTGGTTTTGAACTCCTGGGCTCAAGTATTCCTGCCTCGGCCTCCCAAAGTGCTGGGATTATAGGTGTAAGCCACCATGCCTGGAATATAAGTATATTCTTTTTTTTTTTTTTTTTCGGAGACAGAGTCTTGCTCTGTCTCCCAGGCTGGAGTACAGTGGCACGATCTCAGCTCACAGTAACCTCCACCTCCTGGGTTCAAGCGATTCGCCTGCCTCAGCGTCCCGAATAGTTGGGATTACAGGCACCTGCCACCACGTCCAGCTAATTTTTGTATTTTTAGCATAGATGGGGTTTCACCCATCTATGCAGCCTGTTGGCCAGGCTGGTCTCGAACTCCTGACCTCAGGTGATCCACCCACCTTGGCCTCCCAAAGTGCTGGGCTTCCAGGCGTGAGCCACAGCACCTGGCCAGGCCTAGTCTATTCTTAACAAGGCAAAGGATTAAATCACATTGCCCCGAACAACATCACATACCTTCATGTGATTTCAAATATACCAAGCAGCAGTGCATGAATATACTCTTGGAGTGATGACAGAGCACAGGCTTGCTGTGGTGTCACTGGGAGAGTGCTCCTAAATAAGCAATGTCCACTGGGCGATGAGAGGGAAGGGGCAAGAGGCTGCTTTATAAAAATGGAAATAGTAAAGCCAGAGGTCTAAATAACCACATGCTAAAGATTATCTTCTCTCTCTTTAACAATAAAAAAAACACAATATGCGATGACGACAGCATTGGGGCATCAGTGCTGAGCTAGCAGGTTTTCAGAAGAGGTTACATGACAATCAGTGGTCATAACCAGAGCATATGTCTGTCTAGGGGAACATGAAATGGAAGGGGTATGATTAGGAATGTCACTGTTGGGGGTGAACCCCAAAGCAGGCCTCCCCTCACTTTCTTAACCCAAAGGTACAGGCCCATAGGACCATGATTTCCTTTCTGAATCTAACAAAATATAAATGGTCACGTTTCCATTTATATTACTGTGCTTAAGGTGGCCAGGCACAGTGGCTCACACCTGTAATCCCAGCACTTTCGGAGGCCAAGGCAGGAGGATGGCTCGAGCCCAGGAGTTTGAAACCAGCCTGGGCAACACAGTGAGACCCCATGTCTACAAAAAATAAACAAAATTAGCTGGGCGTGGTGGCATGTGCCTGTAGTCCCAGCTACTTGGGAGGCTGAGGTCGGAGGATTGCTTGAGCCCAGGAAGTCGAGGCTGGAGTGGGCTATGATTGTGCGCTCACTGTATTCCAGCCTGGGTGACAGAGTGAGACCCTGTCTTGAAAAAAAAAAGGAAAAAAAAACAAAAAAAAATCCTTAATGTACAGAAAGTGGAGGTAGCACTGTGCAGGAATAAAAAAGGAACACAAATGCAGTCCTTGAGAAGCTCCACAAAGGGCAGGGCTTTGGAAATGCCAGGGGCATGTGGCCGAAGACGACAGCATACCTAGCTCAGGTATATGCTGTGTGTGTCCAGTTCAGCTGCTGCTGGGAGCCTCCAGAGTGAAACTGAGATGAAAATATGTTCAAGGAGTCATACTGTTTCTGGAATCCAAGGCAACTGACAAATTCTCTCTCATCTCTACTTGGAGAAGTATGAAAAAAAAAAAAAGACTTTGGGTTAGCCGGTTTCTATCTCGTATCCCTGGTCACACAGCCTAGAGGCCTTTGAGGACTTGCAGTTGGGATAACAACTTGGAGTCACAGTGCAGGCCTCTTCTTGACTCCTGTGAAGGGTACAATCCGTTCAGCTCTGAAAAGCTGCACCCCACTCCCCCAAGGAGCCACTTGGCAGAACGTGAACCTTTCTGTCCTCAACCCAGGAAAAAAAAAGTACAAAAAGAACAAGTCTAGGAACAAATAAGGGAACAAGTCTTGGATTCTACCCAAAAAAGTTTAAAAAAAAAAAAAAAGCTGACACATAGGAACAAAATAAGAACACGGAGCTCCTTCGTTGTATATCAGCTGTGCTATGTCAGTTGTCCTATTCTTCAGCAGTAGTGTTGGAGGCAAGAGACAAACTTGATAATGAATAAACACCATCTATCTATACCACCTACTAAAATAAGATACTGATTTATAGGAAGTGGATGGAGAAGAAATCTACCATGATTTTAAGGAAGTTGGTATTTTCTCACCTTTTCGAAGCTCTTAAGTGTAACTTCATATATAAGCTCAGCATTAGGTTCAATGCCAAATTTAGGCTTCCCTGCCTCTCCAAAACCATATCTGAAATGGAGAGTAAAAAATAAAACTTTAAAAGAATTGGTGTATTTCCAGGCACTTCCTTCAGTATTTTGAGGCATCAACAGAGCTACCATTTGCAAGCTACATATGTCAGAGACCCTGAAGACAAACCAGATGTTGACCAGAAGATACAGTGTGAAGTATCTTCACTGCTATAGTTTTCTTAGAAACCAGGCTAGTTTAGTTTTCTTTTTTCCTTCACATTCACATGTAATGCAACACCTGTACTCCTTGGGGCAGCTTGATTCATGGGATTTTAAATGTCACTGCCTTTTTCTCTACTTGATTTTATATCTAGTGTTTTTTTTTTTTTTAATAAAATGGCCATGATTTAGCTGCCAGGAATTTTCCCCTAAGTTTTATCAGCAGAAAGGACAGAGAGGACACAGTCACTGTAATTGTTAGAGTGGTACTCGCTGGAAGGATGTTTTAATAAGCTTTTAACTTTAAAGTGCTGTCACCTTCTAGTAGTATCACTTCCAGTCACGTAAGTGAAGGGGAAAGGCTCACACATCAGGAGAGAAAAGTTTTCACACTATTTAAGTTTTGTAAAAGCACATGAAGAAACACAAATAACATAATGATATACTCAAAAATAGCTGTCCTAGCAAGTTCTGACACCTCCTCTAGAGACATATTCTTATGGCTTGTAGCTATTAGAGTGTAGGATTCTATACCTTTTAGCCAAAACTTACTGAAAAAAATAACTGAGGACATACAAATTTGCTTTTTTGGGATCATGTAAGATCTCCAGCAAATTAAATGTATTCCGGAAGCAGATATTTACTAGAATGGGAGCTGCAGCAGAGCTCTGTCTGGTTCGACTGTTTCCCAGTGTTTAGAACAAGGCCTAGCATATTAGTCAAGTGTTCACCGGAATATATTCTGTTCCCATTTGTTGCAAGTCAAGCTGTTCTTTAATATATGAAACGGTATTACAAAAACTTAGTAAACTCAAGCTTTCAGGGTACAGGTTGAAAGATGTCAAAACCGAGTTATCTAATACCTCCAGTTTTCTCTGGGGCAAAGGGACTAGAGTGGGAACACTCAAATTTTGTTGCTTGCACCACTTTATTTACCCTTTGCCTGAATTTTCCAGGAATAAAAATGCTTACTCACTCACCTCCACTGCTACACAGAAAATGGAAGCTGGAGCCAGAAAGAGGAATAGAGATACGAGAGCTGCTGGGAATGAGGAGCTGGGCAAAGGGTATCTTCCGCAAAGACATAAAAAAGGACATAATTACCAATGACCAATTTTAAGAAGTGATGTCTAATTTTCTACTTTGAGATCTTAGATGTATATATCTACTATCTTGTTTCTGCCATCTGATAAATTAAAAAAAAAAAATCCTTAACTACCCAGGTAGGTAGGTGAGTCCTTGCTAAGCACATGTTTACTGACAGCATGTTATATTTGGAGTCTTGTGCTAAGCAGTTGCAAATATAACAAATGATCTGGCATTTGCCTTAGACCAGTGGATCTCAACCAGGGTGATTTTAACTCCTATTCCCTCCAGGAAACCTTTGGCAATGTCCAGAAATACTATGGGTTGTCACAACTATGGGGGTGCTACTGGTGCTGGATATTCTACAATGCACAAGACAGCCCCCTATGACCACGAATTAGCAAGCCCAAAGTGTCAACAGTGCTGAGGATGAGAAAATCTGCCTTAGAGGAAGGTGGGTGGGGAGTGTGGGGTTGAATGAAGAGAGGCACCAAGTGTCCTATTATTGATGGGATGAAAGAAGACTAAAGAAAAATATTATTTCTACACTCTCTCCCAGGTTAAAATGAAGCGATTCAGTCAAGATACATGTGGCGCACATAATCTTGCAGAGGTGAAAGCCCACGGCAAGATATTCTGGCAGCACCTATCCTGACTTCCATATTACACAGAAAGTTGTCAGCCTGGGTAAAGGAGGAACCAGGGCACTCAACTCATCTGACTGAAAAACAAAACACCACAAGAGGAATCCCAGGACCCAACCAAAAATTAATCTAGACTACAGTAACAAAAGGAATTCAGTGTTAATGCCCTTGAATTAAGTTTCCTCCAGAGATCAGAGATACAAATAATGACTTTTAATGACCATTAAGCCTTAATGTGCATATAAGAAGCACTTGGACTACAAGCTCTTATCAATCGCTCCATTTTTACAGATAAAGAAACAGAAGCTCAGAGATAAGTGCTTCCTGAGAAGTCACACAAAGAGGCAGTGGTAGAGCCAGGGTTTAAATTCAGACCCTGTGTGTCCCCAGAAAATCAGGTTTTTTTTGACTCATACTGCCTCATAACTAGACACTATGGCTCTTGGTAGCCGTTGTTTTTTTGAGACAAGGGTTTCACTCTGTCACCCCAGGCATCGTGCAGTGGTATGATCTCAGCTCACTGCAACCTCCGCCTCCTGGGTTCAAGTGATTCTCCTGCCTCAGCCTCCTGAGGAGCTGGGATTACAAGCATGTGCCCCCACGCCCAGCTAGTTTTTGTGTTTTTAGTAGAGACGGAGTTTCACCATGTTGGCCAGGCTGGTCTTGAACTCCTGACCTCAATTGATCCTCCTGCCTCGGCCTCCTAAAGTGCTGGGATTACAGGTGTGAGCCACCTCGCCCGACCAATAGCCTATGTTTTTGTTTGGAGTTCATGCATGACAGAAACATAAGGAAAGGAAGGAAAAAAAGTTAAAGCTATATACACTTTACCTAAAACAAAAAAGATTTATTAGTCTCAGTATTTAAAACAATACAAAGGGAAGATATTGTCCCAGTGAGGAGAAAGAAAAATGGATTGTCTGGAAATGTTTTATGAATTTCTTACTATGAAGACCTATTCTAGGCCGGGCGTGGTGGCTCACACCTGTAATCTCAAGCACTTTGGGAGGCTGAGGCTGGAGGACTGCTTGAGCCCAGGAGTTTGAGATCAGCCTGGACAACTTAGTAAGACCCTGCTTCTACAAAATGAAAAAAATTAGCCAGGCAGGGTGGAGCATGCCTATAGCCTCAGCTACCTGGGAGCTTGAGGTGGGAGGATCCCTTGAGCCCAGGAGTTCGAGGCTACCGATTATGCCACTGTACTCCAGCCTAGGCGACAGAGTGAGACCCTGTCTCGGGGGGTAGGGGAGGGAAAGAAAGAAAACATTCTTTCCAAGAGTCTATCAGAGTATCAGAGTCAAAGAGAAGGTCTGTCTTGGAAATTTTCTGGAGAATGAAATACAGATAACACTAAGAGCTATTTGCAGATTTTTTCTGCAACAGCCATACTTATAGCAACATTTAGCTACAATGTTTTATGAAAGTGGGAACCTGAATAAAAGAAGTAAATTCACTGCATGCACTGAAAACATGCTTAGCATGTAGGGGTTTTCTACACACACACACACGGTATGCATATAAGTACATATCTATACACACACATATATAGCATGTAGGGGTTTTCTACATATATATGCAGTACTACATAATGCATATGCAGCAGTCTCGTATTACAGAGAATGCACTTCACATAATTCTTCAACATACCAACCAACACCTTGAAAAAAATAATGTTCCTTTCTAAATATGCTAAACTATTTCCATAAAACATATGAAAAATTTTTATACCTAGAAATTTATGAAAACCTATTGACAACTTTTATGCCTGAAAAGATCTGAAAAATCGATCTCATGTTAAACAGAATTTCCTTTTTCTTGTGGTCCGAGGGTAAAATGGAAGAGAAGGCAAGCTGTCACAATACCAACAAAAGCTCACACACCGCGGGCTCACTTGTGCCCTACATGTGCAGGATTTCATTTAGCTCTCCATAACTTTATGAGGTGGATACTGTCATCCCTATTTACAGAGGGGAAACTGAGGCTTAGGAGGGTTAAGTGCCTTGGCCAAGTGCACAGAGCAGGGTCTAGCCACTAATGAGACAACAAACAGTTTAAATCTGAAAAGAACTGTTTGCGTTAAAAAATATAAAGACAATTTCTATTTTTCTTTTTTTTTTTTGAGATGGAGTCTCGCTCTGTCGCCCAGGCTGGAGTGCAGTGGCGCGATCTCGGCTCACTGCAAGCTCCACCTCCCGGGTTCACGCCATTCTCCCGCGCCTCAGCCTCCGAGGAGCTGGGACCACAGGCGCCTGCCACCACGCCCGGCTAGTTTTTTGTATTTTTAGTAGAGACGGGGTTTCACCATGTTAGCCAGGATGGTCTTGATCTCCTGACCTCGTGATCCACCTGCCTCGGCCTCCCAAAGTGCTGGGATTACAGGCTTGAGCGACCGCGCCCGGCCAACAATTTCTATTTTTCTTTGCCATTAAACTTGAGACATCTGTCCCCACAACTGCCTTGTCAGCCACGCTAAAATGTAATGTATATAAACTGGTTCATATAACATTACATTATCATAATACATATAGAATTTATCCTAAGGAAGCTTAAATTTTGAAAACATACATTACACATAAATCCACCTCTCTGAGTTTAAAACTACTGTAATTTTGAAATGCTGATTAAAAATAATCAGATATGGCCTGGCGCAGTGGCTGTAATCAATCCCAGCACTTTGGGAGGGTGAGGCAGGCGGATCACTTGAGTCCAGGAGCTGGAGACCAGCCTGGGCAACATGGCAAAACCCTGTCTCCACAAAAAATACAAAAAGTAGCTGGGTGTGGTGGTGCACACCTGTAGTCCCAGCTACTCCAGAGACTGAAGTGGAAGGATCATCTGAGCCCTGGAGGCTGAGGTTGCAGTGAGCCGTGACTGTGCCACTGCACTCCAGCCTGGGCGACAGAGTGAGATCCTGTTACAAAAAAAAAAGGTAATTAGAGATTATTTAGATATGGAAGAGATAGCTTTTTCTATGCTCTATCTGAATTTTAAGAAGTATCTCACAGAAACAGAATTAGTTTTACCTATATAGAGTAAATATTAATATAAATAAGACACATTGAAGTGGTGGCTATAGTTAGTGGAAAGAGGAACCAGGTAGAGAAAAAGAAGGCATTATACAAAGGGTGCCTCAGTGAGGGCTATAAAGAGTTCAAGGTACAGCATTTTGGAAGGATTTTCAAGTGGTAGTTGCATGGCTAAAACATCACCTCAAAAATATGATCATGGGCTGGGCATAGTGGCTCACACCTGTAATCCCAGCACTTTGGGAGGCCGAAGTGGGAAGATCACTTGAAGTCAGGTGTTCGAGACCAGCCTGGCCAACATAGTGAAACCCCGTCTCTACTTAAAATACAAAAATTAGACGGGCATGGTGGTGGATGCCTGTAATCTTCAGCCTCAGCTACTCGGGAAGCTGAGGCAGGAGAATTACTTGAATCCGGAGGTAGAGGTTGCAGTGAACCAAGATCATGCCACTGCACTCTAGCCTGGGTGGCAGAGCAAGACTCCATCTCAAAAAATATATATATATGATTATGGATCAAGTGCTGGGGCAAAGGTAAACTGCCGTTGGATTACTACAGAGTCTACAAAATGACACCACCAAAGGCATAACATCACCTACTGGCAAGTGCAGGTCATCAAGATTCTCAGTAACTCAGAATCCCACTGTCTGAAATCCATGGAGCCAGGGGCAGGATACACTAGATAAGCAGATGCACTCTCATGCAGACAAAATCAAAACACCCTGGGTTCTCTCAGGGGTCTGTTTCTCAAGACAGAAGGGTTGGATTCATGGTATAATTTTAGATCTAAAAATAATACTAAACATGTTTTCATAAGAGAGACTGTCAGTGTCTGATGGCTCTAAGCTTGGAAGTGCTAATGGATATCCTTATGATGGGAAAAATTTAGGCAAAAAATGAGTCATCTCCGTTGCCTTTAGATCCAGGAAGAATGTGCTTTTTTTTTTTTTTTCCAGGGACTCTGTATAAGACCAAGTGACACAAGTTCAAGTGGTAGTAAATCATCCAAATGCTTCTTTGATCCCAACCCCCATGTTTTCCTGCCTCCTGCCTAGTTTAGAGAAAAGGGAAGAGGGGGTGAGAGAACCACATATGAGAAGAGTCCATAACTGCCTGTCTTGGCAATAATGCAGGCAAGACAAATCATCACAAAAGCAAAAAGTGCCTGTAAGTCCTATTCTGAACATATATCAATCAAGTAAACATGCTCACAAACCTCTATGATATTGTAAGGTCCATTAATTTATGTGATGACTAACTGCAGCCTGATTTAATTGTTTCCGCTGTTGGATTAACTTCACTGAAAATGCCAAAACACTGAACGAAAAAGCAAGCATATTCCTGTCCTTTAGGTGACCTCCTAAACTGTGTTCCAAACTGGTATGCTGCTTACCTTGGTCCAAGATATAAAATACACTGTTCTTCCCGCTGCATTTTCTCCAGAGCTTTGTCAATTCCAATTGGAATGTCGTGGTCTTCTCCTTCACCCACAGTGAATGCCACATCTCTGCAGTCAAACATCCTTTCACCACAGCGGCCTTCCAGGTGGACTGAGGGCAAGGAGACAGGAGTCAACAGAGCTGCTTCTTAGGACTGGCTAATTCAGTGATGTGATAAATGAGTGCTGACAATGTAGCAAATACCATTTCCCCTTTCTCATTTCATCAAGAGACACACACGGTATGTCTTGGTGAAGCTTAGTCTACCCAGTCTGAAAGTTTAGGAGCAACCATATTTCTGTTTTGGGTTAAACTTGTAATTACTGATATTTGTATCAATAAGACAGCTTAGTAGGTAACAAACCAGAAACATAGGTTTATTCTAAGCCTACTATGTGACAGAAGTTTCCTCACCTATAATACAACGTCAAGACATGCTGGATTATTTAATAAATAGTTATCAAATGCCACAAATTTAATATCAAATATATAATGGCTTAAACACCTGTAACTGCATCTTGGCTTCAGATGTCAAAAAACCAAACTAAATGGCTATTTCTCCAATGATATACAAAGGTTAAATGAATACAGATGCTCCTTCTTCTTTAAGAGTCCTATTCTCATTCACAAATATATCTGAATAACAATGGTAAATCCAAAGACAACAACATCAATAACTATCTTAGCTATATCCCTTACTGGAAATAATAAAGTGTGAAAGAATCAAGAGTCTACTATAACTTCACAAATCAAATTACTTAATAACCTCCCCTGAAATGTTAGGAGGTCAATTTTGGGAGGCCTAATTCCTTGTTCCACCCCAATTTACCAAGCTCATTACCAGGGTAATTTCATATTAAAATAAGAGGCTTTTTATCTTAAGACAAAATAGGAAAAATGCATACAGATATCTATTTTTTCTTGATCAGTTAAACTGTTTTTTGAGACAGAGTCTTGCTCTGTCTCACCCAGGCTGGAGTGCAGTGGCACAGTATCAGCTCACTGCAGCCTCCACCTCCTGGGTTCAAGCAATTCTCCTGTCTCAGCCTCTGAAGTAGCTGGGATTACAGGTGTGTGCCACCACACCCGGTTAATTTCGTATTTTTAGGGTTTCACCACGTTGCCCAGGCTGGTCTCGAACTCCTGACCCTCAGGTGATCCACCTGCCTCAGCCTCCCAAAGTGCTGGGATTTCAGGCGTGAGCCACCATGTCTGGCCTAGACTCTTCATTTCTAGGAAAAACAATACTCTGAAACTTTACAACTACTTTTAATATTAAGGGTATTTATTCTTTCTATTTAAGTTTTTGATGTAATAAGAAAAATGGATGGCTGGTAATATAGCATAACAGTCATCAAGCAATATGGTAATTTGGATTTCATAAGAAAATCCTGACTGGGCGCAGTGCCTCACACCTGTAATCCCAGCACTTTGGGAGGCCGAGGCAGGCGAATCACCTGAGGTCAGGAGTTTGAGATTAGCCAGGCCAACATGGCAAAACCCCATCTTTACTAAAAATACAAAAAATAGCCAGGTGTGGTGGCACGTGCCTGTAATCCCAGCTACTGGGGAGGCTAAGGCACGAGAATCACTTGAGCCTGGGAGGCGGAAGTTGCAGTGAGCCGAGATCATGCTACTGCACTCTAGCCTCCAGCCTGGGCAACACAGGGAGACTCTGAAAAAAAAAAAAAAAAAAAGAAAGAAAGAGAAAATCCTTTATTTCTACTTCTGTAATATAACAGCCTATACTCAAAATTAGAGATTTCCTAAAATGCTTCTAACACTGGCTGATCTACTTTAGATCAACGACTTGTAGAGAGACTAAAAATCACTCGTTCTATTATACTCATTTCATGCCCAATAAGACAACTATTACCTTCCAAATAAAAATTCAAATCTAACTCATTCTACTTTTGAACTACATGATCTCAATGAAGCTCTAAAATTCTATGATTCTATGACCTGGTAATATCACTCTCAATATCAATATAGCCCAGAAACCAGCTTCAAATCGAATTCCTGCAGTTAATCATTTAATTGAATTACCTCTAGCCCAGGCCTGAGAAATGAGAAAAACTGAACAGGAATGGTGTAGACACTAGGTGCCAGAATGTCCACAGGACATTTATGCTCTGAAGCTTTCTAACCTTTTCTTCTTTCTTTTGATTTGCTAAATCTTCTCTGTATTGTTCCAAATATGTGCTGCCGAAGTGAGTACTCACTATCCTTTTTTAACCCACCAGTATTAATACCATCTTGACGTGTTCCCCTTGCAGACACAGAATGGGGTCTAGGAAACTTGGGTCAAACTGGAAAGGGCCTAACTCTTGAGTCAGCTCCTCCAAACAAGGGCTAGAGCTGAAGTGTCTGGGTAGAGCTAGCATACGGCATTTTAGTTTATGTCCCACAGTCATAAATGCTGATAATTCCTTCTGTTATACTTACTTTTAGAATGCTCTAGATAAAATTAACTTGTGGCAAATTGAAAGTTCATTCTGGATTGGAAAACATTTAAAAAATAAATTCAACTTTAAAATTTTCAAATACAGTCATGCTTCACTTAAGGATGGGGATACATTCTGAGAGATGTGTCATCAGGTATTCTCATCATTGTGGGAACATCTTAGAATGTTCTTACACAAATCAAGATGGAGCAGCCTACTATAACCTAGGCTAAGTGGTATAGCGTATTGCTCCTAGGCTACAAATCGGTATAGCATATTACTGTACTGAATATGGTACGTAACTGTAACACGATGGTAAGTACTTGCGTATCTAAACATTGAGAAAGTAGAGTAAAAATAAGGAATTATAATTTCGTAGGACCACTGTCCGATGTGCAATCTGCTGTTAAACAAAATGTTACGCAGCATATGACTGTACATGCATACTAGAGAGGTTCTACAGGGAGTCTGAGGTTTAAGATATTTTTATTGAATTTGCTGAGGGTGGTGACGCACACCTGTAAGTCCCACCTACTCAGGAGGCTGAGGTGGGAGGACTGCTTGAACCTAGGAGTTCGAGGCTGCATTGAGTTATTATTGCGGCACTGCAATCCAGCCTGGGTGACAGAGTGAGACCCTGTCTCCATTAAAAAAAAAAAAAGATATTTTTACTGGAGTAAAAATGGATGTTTCTAAAGAGGTTACGAGTTCTAAATATTTAAAACTCTGCCCAAGAAATTTAGACTAATAACATTTTTCATTAAAAAAAAAAAAAAAGATTTGCTGAGCAAAGTAAATTTCAGCTCATGTATTGTGGAATGTCTCAAGCATAGAGATTTATTGTCCTAGTAGCTCACAACTTAGTTGACAGATTTTTTTTTGTCTGAAGTTTATTGTTGGAAGTATCATCTTCCTCCCTTAAGGAGAGTACATTTAATGGGGGAGGAAATTATCAGTACATTTGTTGTGGCTTTTGGTTGATCGAGTTTGAATGTTTTCAAAACAGGAAATCCAGAGACTCTGCAAGGATTCCTGCCTGTGCGTTAGTTTCCTAGGCTGTTTTTCAGCTTGATGTATGTACTTGATATTAAAATTATATAAGCAATCTCAGAAGTTCTCTTTAGATGTGATAACCCATCATTAGTGAGGGAAAAAGACTGGCTACTAATAAACATGTTGGGAAAGATAAATGAAGTAACTGTGCCAAAAAAAAAGTCAAACTGTAACAAAGGCATAATTAAGAAAGCGAAACATTCATTGTAGCTCGTCTTTCTCAGAGAGACAATAAATGACAGAACTAGTGTCTGATGCTGTAATAGGACAGTAAACATTTGTGGTAGCTCTTATAAATATTTTCTACTTTACATGTGGACTAATCTTTTTTTTTTCTTCCTGGTAA
Organism: Papio anubis; assembly: GCF_008728515.1. Taxonomy (NCBI): domain Eukaryota; kingdom Metazoa; phylum Chordata; class Mammalia; order Primates; family Cercopithecidae; genus Papio; species Papio anubis. The sequence continues at coordinate 33,919,537 of NC_044981.1, forward strand.
ATCTAACCCTTCAAAATTGGACCCTGTAGTACTATAAAATCTTAAACGGATACACATCCAGATACATACACCCCAGTTTATATAAAAAAACCAAAACCATCACTTTGTAATACTGATAATATTCGGAATGTCAGAGTAAAAGGAGGTATCACAGCCTCATGGTGAATACAGCCCACTGATTCTCTACATCTACAAGTAGCAAAGGGCATTGCTGGGTTAACTGGTTTCTAAACTTGGAACACTGATGTGACAAGTTCTACAAGACTGCTGACAAGAACTCACATACTACTTGGAGCCACGAAAGACTGCTGATTGCCACAGTCAGGGGCCCCACTTGCGGTAACAGATGCAGATGTGACTAGTTCCTATAGCTCCACTTATTCTTTTTAATGTTATCTTTAAAACTGCTACCAAAAAAGCCAAAACAAAACAAAAACCATGGCAGCTCTGGCTGTGGAAGACCTGTGGTTGCTTTTTGACCTGGCATCTTTTAGTGCAAATACTAACTTAATAAATATTTAATAATAACCATCATGACTCACTGGGAGTGCAGCCTCTAGGGCTCAGGAGGTCTGTTGCTAATCCCAACCAGCATGATTTACGGGAAGTAAATCATCTATGACGTGCCCAAAGAGAATAAAAGTACATACAGGATGCTTCTACTTAGGGCTTTTTTGGTAGAGAAAGAAATAAACAAGTTAAAAAGAGACAACATTTTTTTCCTGACTTAAAGACTATGTAACTTAAAGGGGGAGGGAGGTCCTCCAAATCCCCACAAACTCAAACCAAACCAAATTACCCAAGCTTAGCTGCGCAATCGGAGTGTAACCACATCAAGCGAGCTGCAAAACATCACTTAAACTGGAGCTCTGACTTATTGTTCTCTTACTGCCCTAGAGCAATTTTGTTTTGAAGAGCACAGAACACCCTGTTCTGAATGTGGCTGGCACATGAACTCGATGTGCTGACAGCAATTTGTACTCCGATTAAAATAGGGGGGAAAAAAGGAAAGAGAGTGCACAGCAGTAACAAAAATGAAATGCAAGAACCCCTAAACCATGCAATTTGTATTTTAGGAAGCAAAACTGAGAAAGAGGCTCCATAACTTAAAAAACAAAAAAAACCCAAAAAGCTGTAAATGCTCCAGCCTAAAGACATTAGCTCTGGTAAGTGTCTATTTTTCCTTTTCTAATTATAGCAGTTGGTGTCTGATAGCTTTGCACTCATTCTCAAAACAATTACTGGGTCATGGGGATCTGAATGGGAATGTTGTAATGGCATTACTACTAGACAAGACTGGTTATGTGGCCAGAGAAAACCAGGTTGTGACAGGTTACTCCCACTGAGCAAAGGTTTTCTCTGTTGGTTAATTCATGCCAAGTGAGCTTCTCTCTGCCTGTGTCTCCTGCCTAATAGAGCATGGTATCCAAGAGAGTAGGATCTTAATAACCCCCTGAAAAAGCAAGCAGAGATGGCTTTCTAAAAGCAGGAGAATAAGAGAAACACTTCCATCATGCATGGTGGTCAGATTTCCCCTAAACTGTCCCCCCCCTTCCTCCTCTGCACTGTTTTGTATTATTTAGGATGAACACACACCACTGTAAGATTGCTTCTGGAACTGACGGACAGATGCTAGATGCTAACAGGCATGAAACCTGGCTCCTGGAACTGAGTAACATTTATGCAAATGATTTCTTTTCCTTAGTCTAAACAAGAAGTACACATCTAGCAACAAATTCTCCATGAACACCAGCCCTTACCAGTCTTCCCTTCACACCACTATAGCACTTGCGTTAGACCTGGATTCCAGTCCCATTCTGGCACTTTGATTATGACTTTGGGCAAGGTAATTAAAGTGATGTGAAGCTCAGTTTCTTCACTGATAGAATGTGCATAATATACTAGCTAAATGATAATTGTGGAGAGGATTAAATTAGATACTGAATTAGAGCTTTTAATCTAGCACCTGATATTCATTCATTCATTCATTCATATGTTAGGGTGTCTATCATGTGAAAATGCTATTGTAAAGTGTGGATATACAGAGATGAACTACATGAGTGTTAGCTGTAATTATTTTCCTCCACCTAGTGGTAAATTATACCAGATTAAACATGTTTGAGAGCTCTGTGTAAGAAAACATTTAATGGCTCAACACAGAAAGCTGTCAAAGTATGAATAAAATTCTTAGTAGGCAAAGGCAGTATCTTGTACTTCTTTTGTGCCTCACAATACCCAGCACAGAGTTCAGGGCCAGCAAGTAAATATTTATTTAGTGACTAATCTTAAAATAGGGCATTAAGGACAGGGTGGTAATTTTCACTAATTTATATAAATTTTCCTTTTTGACTCTATTAGTATTCCTATTTTAATAAATTCTAGGAAGCTATACAAATTCTATATTGACATGGAACCTTTGTTTTTTAATACTATTCTAAAATAAATGACCAACTGGCTGGATTTTTTTTTTTTTTTTGTAACAGCAGCAGCAGCAGCAGCAGCAGCAACAGAAGACTTTTTTTTCTTTTTTTGAGACAGAGTCTCGTTCTGTCGCCCAGACTGGAGTGTAGTGGTGTGATCTTGCCTCACTACAACCTCCACTTACTGCAACCTCTGCCTCCTGAGTTCAAGGAATTCTCGTGACTCAGACTCCCGAGTAGCTAGGACCATCATGCCCAGCTAATTTTTGTGTTTTTAGTAGAGACAGGGGTTCGCCATGTTGGCCAGGCTGGTCTTGAACTCCTGACCTCAAGTGATCCTCCTGCCTCGGCCTCCCAAAGTGCTGGGATTACAGGTGTGAGCCACTGTGCCCAGCCTCTTTATTTTTTTGTTTTGAGTTGGGGGTCTCACTCTGTTGCCCAGCCTGGAGTGCAGTGTTGTGATCATGGCTCATTGCAGCCTCACACTCGTGGACTCAAGCTATTCTCTTTCCTCAGCCTCCCTAGTAGCTGGGACTATAGGCACACACCACCACGCCTGGCTATTTTGTTGTTGTTGTTGTTAAGAATGGGGTCTCACCATGTTGCCAGGCTGGTCTCATACTCCTGGCCTCAAGCAATCCTCCCACCTTGGCTTCCCGAAGTGTTGGGATTACAAGCGTGAGCAACCATGGCTGGCCAGAAAGACTTATTTTCTACTATGATTTTATTCTACCTGAAGACTTGAAGATATCTTTTTGGAAGAAAGAAATTATATAAATCCAAAATATTTGAAAGAATAAACACTGGCCACTTTAGACCAAGTACCGTTATGACATTATTTTGTGAAAACATATAATAAAGTGGTTCCAAGAATTTGCTCTCTGTTCCTGGACTTACATCCCAGGACATTCATAAATACTTCAAAAGCATATGAAAAACAAAAATGTAAAGTCTCACAGCTCCATCAGATCTCAATATGGGCAGATGTAATCTTTCCTCTATTTTCAATTTTTGGTACATTTTTGGTGTTTCATTTATAAAGAACACGTAGCTAGACATTATTGTTGTTCTCACTTTATAAGACCTTTTGCCTTTAATAAGTGACTTTACCCCATTCATATTTTTTGTAATCACTGACATGAGTGGTTTTATTCTTGTCTTAGGTTTTTTACACGATGTTTTCTTTTTCTTTTTCTTTTTTTTTTTGAGACAGAGTCTCGCTCTGTCACCCAGCCTGGAGAGCAGTGGCGCGATCTCGGCTCACTACAACCTCTCCCTCCCGGGTTCACGTCATTCTCCTGCCTCAGCCTCCCGAGTAGCTGGGACTACAGGCGCCTGCCACCACGCCCAGCTAATTTTTTGTATTTTTAGTAGAGACAGGGTTTCACCATGTTAGCCAGGATGGTCTCGGTCTCCTGACCTCATGATCTGCCTGCCTTGGCCTCCCAAAGTGCTGGGATTATAGGCGTGAGCCACCACGCCCGGCCAGTGTTTTCTTATTTTTTAAAACAACTTTTGCTCAATTGATGAAGTTTTCCTTGTTCCTCTATTTCCCCACTCCACATGGGGTGGTTTGGAAATTCTACATGCTATTCTTACTAGTACTTTCCATTAAAGTCTGAACAAATCATTTAAAGATATATATATATACACACACACACACACACACACATATATATTTATCAATGTTCAGAATCAGTCAGCATAAAGCATTCAATAAAATCCAACATCCCTTCATTATAAAAAACCCTCAATAAACTAAGCATCAAAGGAATATACTTCAAAATAGTAAGAGCCGCCTATGACAATATCTTTTTTTTTTTTTTTTTTGAGACAAAGTCTTATTCCATTGCCCAGGCTGGAGTGCAGTGGTGCAACCATAACTCACCGAAGCCTCTATCACCCAGGCTCCAGTGATCCTCCTGCATCAGCCTCCCAAGTAAGCTGGGACTACAGGGGCATGCCACTATGTGCGGCTAATTTTTTTTAATTTTTTTGTAGAGACAAGGTTTCACTATGCTGCCCAGGCTGGTCTTGAACTTCTAGGCTCATGCAATCCTCCTGCCTTGGTCTTCCAAAGTCCTGGGATTACAGGTGTGAACCACTGCACTGAGCTGTCAATATCATACCGAATGGGCAAAAGTTGGAAGCATTCTGCCTAAGAACTGGAACAAAAAAAGGGTGTCCCCTCCTATTCAGCATGGTACTGAGCCACAGCAATCGGTAAATGGCAAGTCCTAGCCTGAGCAATCAGGCAAGAGAAAGAAATAAAAGGCATCCAAATTGGAAACCAGACCTCTACCTCTCACCATATATAAAAACAAACTCAAGATGGATTAAAGGCTTAAATGTAAGGCCTCGAAGCATATAAATCCCAGAAGAAAACCTAGAAAATACTCTTCCGGACATTGCCTAGGCAAAGAATTTATGACTAAGTCCCCAAAATCAAATGCAACAAAAAGAAAAACTGACAGTTGGGACCTAATTAAACTAAAGAGCTTCAGCATAGCAAAATAAACTACCAACAAAGCAGATGGACAAACTACAGAATGGGAGAAAACATTTGCATATTATGCATCTGACAAAGGACTAATATCCAGAATCTATAAAGAACTTAAACAAATCAACAAGAAAAAAATAAATAGCCCCATTAAAAAGTAGGCAAACGACATGAAGAAGCAGTCAACAAACATGCAAAAAATGCTCAACATCACCAATCATCAGAGAAATGCAAATCAAAACCATAATGAGATACCATCTCACACCTGAGTCAGAATGACTATTATTAAAAAATCAAAAAATAACAGATGTTGGCAAGGTTGTGGAGAAAAGGGAATGCTTAAACACTGTTGATGAGAATGGAAATCAGTTCAACTCCTGTGGAAAGCAGTTTGGAAATTTCTCAAAGAACTAAAAATCAAACTACCATTTGACCCAGCAATCCATTACTGGGTATACAACCAAAGGAAAATAAATCGTTCTATCAGAAAGAGAGCTAGCATTTGCACTGACATGTTTACTGCAGCATTGTGTGTGTGTGTGTGTGTGTGTGTGTGTGTGTTTGAGACACAGTTTCACTCTGTTGCCCAGGCTAGAGTGCAGTGGCATGATCTTAGCTCACTACAACCTCCACCTCCCAGATTCAAGCAATTCTCCTGCCTAAGCCTCCCAAGTAGCTGGGACTATAGGCACCCGCCACCACGCCTGGCTAATTTTTGTATTTTTAGTAGAGGTAGGGTTTCACCATATTGGCCAGGCTGATCTTAAACTCCTGACCTCAAATGATCCGCCTACCTCGGCCTCCCAAAGTGCTAGGATTACAGGCATGAGCCACCAAACCCAGCTTGTTTTGTTTTGAGACAGGGTTTAGCTTTGTTGTCCAGGTTAGAGTGCAGTGGTATAAATGTGACCCAAATGATCCTCCCACTACAGCCTCCTGAGTAGCCGGCACTACAGGTATGCATCACCATGCCTGGCTTTTTTTTTCTTTTTTTTTTTTCTGTAGAAATGGGGTCTTACTATGTTGCCCAGTTTGGTCTCAAACTCCTGGGCTCAAGTGATCTTGCCACCTTGGCCTCCCAAAGTGCTGGGATTACAGGCATGAGCCACCATGCCCAGCACAGCACTTACTCTTAAGTACAGTTATATTCTTAGTAGCAAAGACACAGAATCAACCTAGGTGTCCATCTACGGTGGATTGGATAAAGAAAATGTGGGCTTCCTTCCACTACGGCCACCACTGGAGAGCAGCAGCTATGGCTCTGTGCTACCCTATGGCCGTGGGCCTCAATAAGGGCCACAAGGTGACAAGAACGTGAGGAAGCCCAGGCACAGCTGCCCTGGCAGGCACCTTACCAAATACACCAAGTTCATGCAGGATATGATCTGAGAGGTGTGTGGCTTCACCCCATACGAGCCGTGCACCATGGAGTTACTGAAGGTTTCCAAGGACAAATGGGCCCTCAAGTTCATCAAGACAAGGGTGGGGATGCACATCCGCACCAAGAGGAAGCAGGAGGAGCTGAGCAATGTCCTGGCCACCGTGACAAAAGTCACTGCCAAGAAGGACAGAGCACTCTGCCCTCCCCTCTCTCCAAAGTAAAGAATAGCTTGATAGACTTGAAAGAAAAAAAAAAAAAAGAAAATGTGGTACATATACACCATGAAATACTATGCAGCCATAAAAAAGAATGAAAGGATGCCCCTGCAGCAACACAGATGCAGTTGGAGGCCACTATCCTAAGTGAATTAACACAGAAATAGAAAACCAAATACTGCCTGTTCTCACTTATAAGTAGGAGCTAAACTGAGTACACACAGACATAAAGATGGAGACAAGAGACACTGGGGACTCCAAAAGTGAAAAACGATGGAGGGGTAGGTACAAGGCCTATATTCTATGTTCACTACCTGGATGATGGGTTCAATAGAAGCCCAAACCTCAGCATTACAGACAATATATCCATGTAACAAACTGGCACATGTCTCCCCTGAATCTTAAAAATAAAATAAAATAAAATAAAAGAATTCATCAGCATAATCTCCCCTGGAACAAGAAATTAAGACAGCTAGTTGTGGTAGTACACTAGCTTGTAATCTCAACTACTTGGGAGGCTGCAGCAGGCAGATCGCTTAAGCCCTGGAGTTCAAGACCAGCTTGAGCAATATAGCAAGACCCAGTCTCTAGAAGGATAAAAAAAGTTAGCTGGGTGTGCACCTGCAGTCCCAGCTACTCTGGTGACTGAGGTGGGAGGACGGCTTGAGGGCAGGAGGTTGAGCTGCAATGAGCCACAACTGTGCCACTGCATGCCAGCCTGGACGACAGAGCAAGACCTCATTTCCAAAAAAATTTTTTTTTTTTTTTTTTTTTTTGAGACAGTCTTGCTCTGTCGCCCAGGCTGGAGTGCAGGGGCATGATCTCAGCTTACTGCAAGCTCTGCCTCTCGGGTTCACGCCATTCTCCTGCCTCAGCCTCCCAAGTAGCTGGGACTACAGGCGCCCCCACCATGCCCAGCTAATTTTTTGTATTTTTAGTAGAGATGGGGTTTCGCCGTGTTAGCCAGGATGGTCTTGATCTCTTGACCTCATGACTCGCCTGCCTCGGCCTCCCAAAGTGTTAGGATTACAGGCGTGAGCCACCGTGCCCGGCCAAAAAATGTTTTAAAAAATAAAATAATTTTAGACAATTTTGCCTTCCCCTCTTCATTTCCTACCCTCACCACCTTTTGTTAAAATAACCCAGAATCCAGACTGTTATTGTTTTTTTATTATTATTTTGAGACAGAGTCTCCCTCTGTCACCCAGGCAGTGGTATAATCCTGGCTCACTGCCACCTCTGTCTCCTGGGTTCAAGTGATTCTCCTGCCTCAGCCTCTTGAGTAGCTGGGATTACAGGCATGTGCCATCATACCTTGCTAAATTTTGTATTTTTAGTAGAGATGGGGTTTTGTCATATTGGCCAGGCTGGTTTTGAACTCCCAGCCTCAAGTGACACACCTACCCTCCCCTCCCAAAGTGTGGGGATTACAGGTGTGGGCCACTGTGCCCAGTCCAGACTGTTTCATTATTAATATTACTTTTTTTTTTTTTTGAGACAGAGTCTTGCTCTGTCGCCCAGGCTGGGGTGCAGTGGCCAGATCTCAGCTCACTGCAAGCTCCGCCTCCCGGGTTCACGCCATTCTCCTGCCTCAGCCTCCTGAGTAGCTGGGACTACAGGCGCCCGCCACCTCGCCCGGCTAGTTTTTTGTATTTTTTAGTAGAGACGGGGTTTCACTGTGTTAGCCAGGATGGTCTCGATCTCCTGACCTCGTGATCCACCCGTCTCGGCCTCCCAAAGTGCTGGGATTATAGGCTTGAGCCACCGCGCCCGGCCTATTAATATTACTTTTAACATTACAGCTCTACTGCTTCAGAGATCTTTCAGGATAAATGTATCTGATATGGGAATTACTTTTTTTTTCTCGCTACTGTTTCTCATGCCTTGAGTTGTTGCTTCCTATTTTTTTGTTTGTTTTGGTACATCTCACAGTATTTTTTTCAAAAATATGAGTCTGCAAATTCCAAAAAGTTAATTTTGTTTTCGTACATAAATGATAGTTTGGCTGAGTACGGAATTCTAGGTTGAAAATACATATAGCTATAGACAGTGTTCAAAAGCATTGTCTTTGGTGTAATGAGTAAGATTCTTATTCCTTTGCACATAGCTTGTTCTTCCTTGGAAGAGTTCAGAATTTTCTTGTAAGCTACAGAATTCAGAAATTTCACCAGGATGTCTGGGTGAAAAATCACTCCTTCCTCGTGGGTACCACTATCAACTGGCCCTTTCAATCTTAAGACTGTTTTTCTTTCATCGCCTATAGGAAATTTTCTATTAGATGTTTGATTAGATGCATATTACCTCTCCTGGATTTATTATCCGTATCTTCTAATTTCTTTTTCACTATTCATCCCTCTTTTTTCCTGTGTTCTGAGAAATCCTTGGCTGTCTTTCAGATCACCAGATTTCAGGGACTGTCCATTTTGCTCTTCAACCCTTCCTCTGAGTTTCAGTTTTGATTAATCATGGTCTAATTTCCAGAAACTTTCTTGTCCTCCCTTTCCTTTTTCAGGGAAGTCGGCTTTTTGACTTGTGAATTTGATGTCCTGTTAACCATTTCTGAAGACAATAATTAGTATTTTTAAAGTTCTCTTCTACTTCTTCTGTTAGTCCACTTTAGTGGTGCTTTTTTTCATGAGATTTGCTGATGATTCTTTGTCGTCTGGCCGTATTATAAAGGAAGGATTTGGGATGATCAAATGACTATAGTTAGCTGGCACCATTTTTCTAAGCAATTGGATATGTTTCCATGGCAGGCCTTTCTGCAAAAGGATGGGCTGATTGCGGGGATCTAAGGGTGAAGATTTCACAAATATTTATTAAGCATTTACTATGAGCTGGGCATGATGGCACAGGAAAGTTGACTTCAGGAGCAGAATACTTTAGCATTATTTACTGTGAAAAGCTGTCTTTTCACTTTTTTCCCCTTTAAATTTGTTTTAAAAGTTCAAAAAAGGCCGGGCGTGGTGGCTCACGCCTGTAATCCCAGTACTTTGGGAGGCCAAGGCAGGTGGATCACGAGGTCAGGAGATCGAGTCCATCCTGGCTAACACGGTGAAACCCCATCTCTACTAAAAATACAAAAAAATTAGCTGGGCGTGGTGGCAGGCGCCTGTAGTCCCAGCTACTCGGGAGGCTGAGGCAGGAGAATGGCGTAAACCCGGGAGGTGCAGCTTGCAGTGAGCTGAGATGGTGCCACTGCACTACAGCCTGAGTGACAGAGTGAGACTCCATCTCAAAAAAACCAAAAAGGTTTCAAAAACTGCATTCATTTTCCCTAGTCTAAGTCCCAACACTTGGAGTCTTTTGAGGCACATTTGATTTTATTATTTATTTTTAAATGTATTTTATTATTTTTCTGTTTTATTTTAGAACCTGGTCTTACTGGTTTTAGCTTGGGAGAAAAAGTCACAGCCAGACCCCAGTCTAGTAGTTTTCAGTCCTTGCCTGCAAACTAGAATAATCTGGGAGTTAAAAAAAAAAAAAAAAAAAGCCGGGCGCTGTGGCTCACGCCTGTAATCCCAGCACTTCGGGAGGCCGAGGCAGGTGGATCAAAAGGTCAGGAGATCGAGACAATCCTGGCTAACACGGTGAAACCGTGTCTCTACTAAAAGTATAAAAAATTAGCCGGGCACGGTGGCGGGCGCCTGTAGCCCCAGCTACTCGGGAGGCTGAGGCAGGAGAATGATGTGAACCTGGGAGGCGGAGCTTGCAGTGAGCCGAGATCGCACCACTGCACTCCAACCTGGGCGACAGAGGGAGACTCCGTCTCAAAAAAAAACAAAAACAAAAACAAAACGAAAACAAAAAAACCTTGTGCCTAGAGTTCCACCTTCTGAGATTTGAGATTCTTATTTAACTGGTCTGGGTGTCAGAATTTTTAAAAGCTCCCTAGGTAATTCTAAATTCAGGAAAAGTTGAGAACTACTGCACTGGAGGTTTACTGGCCCTGCTGTTCCCATCTTGTTTTATAACAACCCTGATGATTGCTGCACAGCCTGCTCAGGCTGCCTCATACCAGCTGACTATGAGCTTGGAGTTCCGCCTAAACCTGTTGAGAGGAACAGTATGTACCTCTGCATAAGTCCTCTTTACACCTGTCTTGGGTTGGATTTGCTGAGACTAGTTTCCATTGGTCCAACTCCATCAACTTTACATATTCCAGAAATTCTCTATAATTTCTGATCCACTGTTACATTCCTCCCCTTTCCAGCACTATTATTGATTTCTTTTTCTTCTTTTGAAAATCTTTGCTCCCTCCATCTATCATTTCAGTGAGATTTGGAGAGGGAAAGGAGGTACGCCAACAACTGGAACCTGTAGAACACTCTGTTGAAAATTTCACATTTAAAAATACTGCTGACTATCTGCATTCTTTGCATTCAAATGTGGCTGAAAGTACTGAGAGGCAAGAGAACCACATACAGCCAGCATTTTGATGGGCCTCTTCCAACCACTAAAGTTGACAAATCAGACGATGTGAGAGACTGGGGGATGGGGGAAGAGTAATTGGTAACTATTTAGAACCTTATGTAAGTCAGATTTGATTTTCTAAGAAAGCAAAGCTTAAAAGTAGCAATGTAGCCATGACTTGCAATTAAACTTAAGTATAAGGACTGAAGTATCAGTCATCATAATCATATCAATTAGAGTACCTTAGAACACAGTAACTTTTTAAATGAAAGGAAAACTTTGAATAAAAATTACAAGATGGTCATCTTAACTGACACAAGAAAAAGCATAGTGGGACAGATTCTAGAAACTGATCTGCAACCATTAGGATCCTCATACAAAGAGTAAAAATCAAAATTTCTTTGAGAAAGAATAATCCCATCAAACTAACCTAAGCTATCTCCTCCATACACAGACGAATTATGAAAAGGAAGTAAAAGTTTACAATTCAGTAAAAGCCTTCTTGAGTCCATAATGTTATTCTTCCCCCAGAACCTAGAGAAATATGAGTTAGATAAGATTACTATTAAGATACATGATTAATTTGAAGATGGTTATTAAAGGCAAATTAGGTCTCTAATAACCATGGTAGAGCCAAGAGGATTTGCTGATGGATGACGTGTAGTAGATAAGAAAAAGAGGAGACAGCCAGGCACAGTGGCTCACGCCTGTAATCCCAACACTTAGGGAGGCCAAGGTGGGTGGATCGCCTGAGGTCAGGAGTTCAAGATCAGTCTGGCTAACATGGCAAAACCCCATCTTTGCTAAAAATACAAAAATTAGCTGGGTGTGGTGGTATGTGCCTGCAGTCCTAGCTACTCGGGAGGATGAGGTGGGAGAATCACTTGAACCTGGGAGGCCACAGTTGCAGTGAGCTAAGATGTGCCACTGAACTCCAGCCTTGGCGACAGAAAAAGAAAAAGAGGAGTCAAGGATCTTTTTCTTTAGATCAATTAAAAGGAAGCAAAACAAATTAGTGAAACACAATATATAGGGTAGAAAAAATTAAGTGTCCACTAAATGTCTGACATTCTTGTTCATAACTATTTGTATTAGTCCATTCTCATGCTGCCATGAAGAACTGCCCGAGACTGGGTAATTTATAATGAAAAGAGGTTTAATTGACTTACAGTTTCACATGGCTGGGGAAGCCTCAGAAAACTTATAATCACGGCAGAAGGGGAAGCAAACATACCCTTCTTCACATGGTGGGAGGAGACAGAAAGGCCGGCAGGGTTTCCCTGCCAGACACTTGTAAAACCATCAGATCTCGTGAGAACTCACTCTATTATGAGAACAGCACGGGAGAAACTGCCCCCATGATTCAGTTACCTCCCACTGGGTCCTTCCCATGACACGTGGGGATCATGGGAACTACAATTCAAGATGAGATTTGGGTAGGCACATAGCCAAACCATATCACTGTCACACAACCTGTGGGAGTGAGAATTATTCCCATTTTACAGATTTAAAAAAAACTGGATGCTCCAGGTAGTTACGTAACTTGTCTAAAGTCATAAAAATATCAGGGAGCAATTCCAAGATTCAAAACTCAAGTCCATCACTTTCAAAACCTATCTGTCCCCTCCTCCACACCACTTCATTGTCTCTTTACACAGAAATGGCAGAAATTTAGTAAATCACATATCTATAACAACAAATTGTAATGGTCGATCAGTGTCTATTGTTCTTGTTCACTCTACAGCTGACTTTAGTTCCAGGTTTTATTTTATTTTATTTATTTATTTGAGACAGAGTTTCACTCTGTCACCCAGGCTGGAGTGCAGTGGTGTGATCTCTGCTCACTGCAACGTCCGCATCCCAGGATCAAGTGATTCTCCTGCCTCAGTCTCCCAAACAGCTGGGATTACAGGTGCCCACCACCACTCCAAGCTAATTTTTTGTATTTTTAGTAGAGATGGGGTTTTGCCATGTTGGCCAGACTGGTCTTGAATTCCTGACCTCAGGTGATCTGCCCGCTTCGGCCTCCCAAAGTGCTGGGATTACAGGCATGAGCCACCACACCTGGCCTAGTTCCAGGTTTTATATCTGGTTTCACATCTAAGTGTATCTGGTGATGCCATAAAGAAAAGGCAAACCAGTAAAGACTGAGAAGATTTCAAAAAGAACAAGGTGATCTTGGTTTTGAACAGGGACCACCTTTAGGGTAATCTTTGTTCTCCTCCCCCAGATAGCTAACTTGTTTAAAGGAGGAAAAACCAGGACATTTTAACCTTGATAAATGAAAGTATGACACAATAAATTTCTATAAAATAGATTTGTTCCAGAAAACCAAGGAAGTCTTTTGAGTGAAAAAGTAAAATCAACCATTTACTCTAAAATTTCCCAGGAAAGTACGTTCTATCAAGATGAAAGACAAAAGATTAGTCATTGCCCTTCCTTTTGTTCTTTTTTTTCTTTTTTTTTAAGCGGAGACAGAGCCTTGTTCTGTTGCCCAGGCTGGAGTACAAGTGGCATGATCACAACTCTCTGCAGCCTTGAACTCCTGGGCTCAAGAGATCCTCCTGCCTCAGCCTTCTGGGTAGCTGGGACTAGAGGCATGTGCTATCACACGTGGCTAAATGTTAAATTTTTTGTAGAGACAAGGTCTCTATGTTACTCAGGATGGTCTCAAATTCTTGAGGTCAAGCCATCCTCCTGCCTCAGCCTCCCAAATTGCTGGGATTACAGGTGTGAGCCACCATACCTGGCTCCCTTTGTTGACAGAAACAGAAAAAATAAAATGACATAAAACATAATAAAATACAGGAAGAAAAACCAGGATCTAATGACATAACTAATGAGACTGGAATAGGGTGGAAATAATGGGGAAATGGGAACAGGTTAATAGGGATGAGGGGGGGAATGACACTTTTGAGTATATTGTTTTTTGTATAGTTTAAAATCATGATAATGTTTCACATATCCAAAATAAAACAAATAATTAAAATTAACCAGAGCATGGCAGGAACCCAAAATGCAATATAAACAGTAACACATGAACAATTTGTTACAACTGAGTAACACAATCACATTGAAGGGGGTGAGGAAGAAAGAAGTTACCTCAGTTGGAAAGCAAGTGTTTTGAATATACACTATAAGGTCAATGACAAAAGGTACTATACACAAATATTTCCTAAAGTCAGTTTGTCACAGGGGTCTAGGTTAGCAATTCTAAAACCACCTTACATATACACTAGGATGGAGCCATGAGTATGCTGTGGAGAATGAGAGCCCTTTCTCACTTCTGGAGAATGGTGTTTCAAATGAGCAAAGGGCAAGTAAACTTGCAGTGTTGGATTGGAACTGGAACTGCAACTGCCAGTGAGTATTCATGATTTTTCACATATATATACAGGCTGGCCGGGCGCGGTGGCTTATTCCTGTAATCCCAGCACTTTGGGAGGCCGAGGCAGGCAGACCACGAGGTCAGGAGTTCGAGACCAGCCTGGCCAACATGGTGAAACCCCATCTCTACTGAAAATACAAAAAACAGCTGGGCGTGGTGGCGGGCACCTGTAATCCCAGCTACTCCGGAGACTGAGACAGGAGAATCGCTTGAACCTGGGAGGCGGAAGTTGCAGTGAGCTGAGATTGCACCACTGCACTCCAGCCTGGGCGACAGAGTAAGACTCTGTCTCCAAAAAAACAAAACAAAACAACAACAACCACTATACACACACACAGGCTGATACAGAAATACATATAGATGTATATGTATGTATGTTGAGGTTCATATGCTCTCTATCTCTCTGTCTGCTAAGAGGGTCTAGGAATGATGACATCTCATAGCAGGAGCAAACCTAACACTCAGATCTTAGTTTCTAAATGCCTTTCTCCAATAAAAGGAATCAGGGCTCTTTGGAGAAATGGTCGGTTCCAGGTCTGGGGCAGGAAAAATTTAAGACGAGCCATGAGTGTCTTGTGGTACCAGAAAGTAAGGAAGTGCTTTAAAAAAAATGGGGATAATATTGAAAGGACACAAAAACAAACTCAAAGGAGTTTCCAATGGTCAAATCTGGGACAATCTGAACAACAAAATAAATAAGAATAGTAATGAATAATAACTTACAGAATAAATACACACAGGTCCATAATGATATAAATCAATTGAATAAATATACAGTAGGATTCAAATTAATGTAGAGAGAATAACAGCAATAGAGAATTTACCATTAGTCAAAAGGTACAGTAATAACTGTTGCATGCAAAAATCAGCAAATGTCAAAATGAGTGTGTAAAGTTGTGATATAAAACAAGATAGTACTTCCCTCCTAATATTTTTTAATTACAAAGGGAAAATAGTAACTTTGCAGTAGTGAAACATGGTTTCCCACCTTAACCCAGTGTTCCAAGGTAACATCACCAGTAATGAGACATCAATATCATGTACCTCTTGATAATGATGAAAGGCACAACATCACTTCAGTGGTATTTTCAAAAAATGCATAACCTCAATCTAATTAAAAACATCCCAGAAACCCAAACTGAGGGATATTCTACAAAATGGTCAGTTGTATTCAAAATAGTAGAGTAGGCCGGGTGCGGTGGCTCACGCCTGTAATCCCAGCACTTTGGGAGGCTGAGGCAGGTGGATCACCCGAGGTCAAGAGCTCAAGACCAGCCTGAACAACATGGTGAAACCATGTCTCTAAAAAAAATTAAAAATTAGTCAGGCATGGTGGCGTGCGCCTATAGTTCCAGCTACTTGGGAGGCTGAGACAGGAGAATTGCTTGAACCCAGGAGGTGGAGGTTGCAGTGAGCTGAGATTATATCACTGCACTCCAGCCTAGGTGAGAGAGCAAGACTCCATCTAAAAAAAAAAAAAAAAAAAAAGTAAATACAATGCTGGATCTTGAGTTTGATCTTAGACCAGAAAACGACAGTAGTGTAGTAACTGGTGAAATTCAAATAAGATCTGGAAAACAGTTACTGGTACTACATCAATGTTAACTTCCTGATTTTGATAAATGTACTGTGATTAGGTAAGATGTTAACATTTAGAGGAAGCTGTGTGAGGCATATAAGGGAACACTGTATACTAGTTGTGCAACTTTTCTGTAATTCTAAAATTATTTCAAAACAAAAAGTTAAAAAAAATTGACTCCCATCACAAGGATTACCAAAAGCAAGATTTGATTTAATTTAGTCTGCTCTAAAGTTGTCTCCACAGTAGTAATGTTGTGGTATTGTCCATAATTGGGAAAAGTTTTCCCTCTTAGTTGACAAAACCCTCCAGTTTAAAAATATAAATTACTGAATCTAGGGAGTTCCTGTATCCATAGGAGTAAACCTCTACCTTTGTATATACATTTGAAATTTTTCATAATAAAAATTTAAAATACACATTATAGACAAGCTTAAGTGCTTACTAATATAGTGAAGATGATTTTCTATCATTCCTACAACTTCTGTAAATGTTTAGAATTCTATGATGGAGTTTTAGGGCTAGTAGGACCTTAAAAATTAAGCGGTTCCACCTTGCCTCACTGCATAGGAAGGATGCTAATGCCCAGAGGTGAGGTCTAGTTGGAGCCAGCCTGAGACCAGGGCTGAGGCTGGAACCCTATCTCCCAACTCCTAGTCTGGAGCTACTTCCCTGATATTCTACATTTAAAGCTCTTCATGTATTCTAAAACTTATCCCAAATGACAATTTGGGATAAGTAATATTTGTAACTGCTTCCCAAAACAACAGAATTTTAACTGACTTTCCAAACTCGTAGAAATGAAATATGGGCCGAAAATAGTATATACTTTAAATATAAGAAACTCAGCTATTCTTGTTTTCTGTTTAAATGAACTCTATTTTACTTTTTTTTTTTTTTTTTTAAAGTCAAGGTCTCACTATGGTGCCTAGGCTAGAGTGCACTGGCTATTCACCGGTGTAATCATAGCATGCTATAGCCTCGAATTCCTGGCCTCTAGTGATCCTCCCATCTCAGCCTCCCAAGTAGCTGGGACAACAGGTGTACACCATTACACCTAGCTTTTGAAATCTTTATTTTAAACAGAACTTTTATAATAGTTCATGTTCCCATCCTTGTTGAATGATTTGATTTTTGTTCTTAATGGAAGTATTTCTCTGTTTTCTCACAACTCTCTTTTGAAGGATTTCAGCTCACTAATGACACTTCTCAAGCATTTATCTATGAAGAAAGCCTTTATTGAACACCAAATGTGTGTCAGGCACTGCAGGTAATGCTGAAAACAAAAGGATGAAGAAAGATTCTGGTCCTCAAGCACTCATAGTATATTGGGATAAATGGGCAAATACTGATTACAATGTAAAGTGACAAGTAGTATACACAGTGGTATATATAATTTGCTCTGGGAGGGAAGAAGAGTTAGCTATCTCAGTCCTCAGAGATGCCCCTTCTCCCACTTAGCAAATGAAGAAACGGAAAAGCTTCAGGTTACTCAATAAACACCAAAGCAGGACTTGAACCTAGGTCTACTGATAGGGAATAGAATGAACATTATTATCCAATATTGATCTAAATGATGAACTATTTTTTATCTTGATGACAGCTGATGAGATGGATTTGAGTCCTAAAGAGGATTATAATCTACTGCTCTGTTTAGTAACTCTGTAACCCTGGGCAATTTATTTAAGATCTCTGAATTAACTTTTCTTATCTGGGGACAGGAAATTTTACCTCTTAAGGCTGTGAGAAATAAATGAACAAATACATCAGGCAACAAATATAGTTGCTGGCACACCAAAGAGTCCATAGACTGAGAATTTCTTGTGGATGGAATTACTTTGTATTCATTTTTGAGTTTGTAGAGGCTGGTAGCATGCCTGGCACACAGATGTTGAATTAATATTTACTAAATAAAATTATTAAATAAATGTTGAATCTGAAACTATTTTTTTCTTTTTTTTTTTTTTTTTTGAGACAGAGTCTCGCTGTCTCCCAGGCTGGAGTGCAGTGGCGCCATCTCGGCTCACTGCAAGCTCTGCCTCCCAGGTTCACGCCATTCTCCTGCCTCAGCCTCCCGGGTAGCTGGGACTATAGGCGCCCTCCACCATGCCTGGTTAATATTTTGTACTTTTAGTAAAGACGGGTTTCCCCGTGTTAGGCAGGCTAGTCTTGACCTCCTGACCTCGTGATCTGCCCGCCTCGGCCTCCCAAAGTGCTGGGATTACAGGCGTGAGCCACCACGCCCGGACTTTTTTTTTTTTTTTTTCCCCCACAGAATCTTGCTGTTGTCCAGGCCGGAGCCAATGGCACAATCACGGCTCTCTGCTGTAGCGCTGATCTCCAGAGCTCAAGTAATTCTTCCACCTCAGCCTCCCAAGTAGCTGGGACTACAGGGACGTGTCACCACACTTGACTAATTCTCTTGATGCTTTTTAGTAGAGATGGGGCCTCACTATGTTGCCCTGGCTGGTGCCGCATTCCTAAGCTCAAGAGATCCTCCTGCCTTAGCCTCCCAAAGTGCTGGAATTACAGGCGTGAGCCACTGTGCCCGGCTAAGACTATCTTTGAGATATATTCAATACTTTTTTTTTTTCTGAGGCAGAGTCTCGCTCTGTCACCCAGGCTGGAGTGCAGTAGCACCATCTTGGCTCACTGCAACCCCCACCCCCCCGGTTCAAGTGATTCTCGTGCATCAGTCTCCCAAGGAGCTGGGATTACAGGCGTGCACCACCATGTCTGGCTAGTTTTTTGTATTTTTAGTAGAGATGGGGTTTCGCCATGCTGGCCAGGCTGGCCTCAAACTCCTGAGCTCAGGCAATCCACCCGCCTCCACCTCCCAAAGTGCTGGGATTACAGGCATGAGTCACCGCGCCCAGCCGATATGTTCATTTCCATAAACATATTTTTTTTAAGTCTCCATTTCATCCATATAAATGGTCCAACTTTTAAGGACTAGTTCCCTCTTACTTTAATACTTACTTTCTACTGTTGCTCCTTCGTTTGGATTTGAATATCCCTCTCCTTTCCGTTTGGTTCTCCGGATAATGCCTCCATCTTCAAATAAGTCCTCTCCTTTGAAATCAAGGAGCTCAATCTAGAAAGAAAAAAGGAATTCAGCTGAGAAAAGACCAAATAAAGCCAATTTAACATATGTGAAGGCAAGGGCAACCAATTATTTCATTTTACAAAATAAAGCTGTTTCAAAATGTATACATTCATTTATGCATCTTAATTATTGGAAAAGTAGCCAAAAAAAAAAAAACCCACTATACTTTTTCCATACTTGGAAAGAATTTCACATAATGATAATGTCTAGGACTATATCCTAAGGGACTGCAGTGCAAAGACAGGAAATACTAGGAACACTACCCTGTGGGCAAAAAGCCAGACCTACAAGGTGCTGGTGTAGAACACTTTGTCTGAGGCCACAACTTTCCCACCCTGGATTTATGGAGTTCCCTTCTCAAAATGTAAAAATAAATTTCATGAATGTGGCCTACGACTGATTAAAGGTATATTTTACCTAGCTGGGGTAGTTCTTAAAAATCAAGTTTTGCCAAATATATGTAATTTCAACACAGGTTGAATAATGTTTTATCACCATCAAACACTTCTAGAGAAGTGAGATCTGTGACATATAAACCTTTATAATATGAAAATACCCTGCAACTTGACATAGGCATATTTCAACATTTATTGCCAACATTTCCATCCTGCATTCTGGTCAATTTTGAGTATGTCACACTCACACCATGGACCAGATTCTTTATTTCTAAGTGTAGTGTCTTTTGTGTATTTGGATATGACCTTTTTGTGCTGGAAACACGTTTCTCAAAAAGCACTGGCACGTGCACCCTTGGGTTTGTGGGAAACAATCCAAGAAGCCATGCTCCAAAATAAGTAAGTTGGATGTGATTCTCTATAGCTCCTTTTCCCACTGCCTGTTGCTTCAAAGCCATTCCTATTGTAGAGCAGATGCTGACAAGGCAACATCACACACATACTTGCCTCAAAAAAGAGAGTTGCATTCGAGGGAATTTTAGGGAGACTGCCAGCCGAGCCATATGCATATTCTGGTTTGCACAGTAAATGGCATATCTCTCCTTTCTTCATGGTAGCCACCCCAATGTCCCATGCCTTGATAACTTGGCCTAAGAGAAAGGAAAAGGTAGTTGAAAGCTATCAGCCCTATTTAAAAATATTTAACTTTCATTAAACAAAAGTTCAAATTTCCAGTTTTTCATACTACATATTCAGCTAGAAAGTATGGGCTACAAGATGACAGAGTGCTACATACAAATAAATAAATTATTATTTATTTCAAGGCTATCATAAAAGATTCCCTGTTGATTGGCCCAGCACTTTGGGAGGCTGATGTGGGAGGATCGCTTGAGTCCAGGAGTTTGAGACCAGCCTGGGCAACATAGCAAGACCTCATCTCTTAAAAAAAACAACAAAAAAACCCCAAGGAACACAGCTGGGTATAGTGGTGCACACCTATAGTCCCAGCTACTCCAGAGGCTGTGGTGGGAGGACTGCTTAAGCCCGGGAGCCCAGGAGGTTGAGGCTTCAGTGAGTCAAGATTATGCCACTGCACTCTAGGCTGGGTGACAGTGAGACCTGTCTCAAAAAGGATTCCATGCTGAAAGGGATGAAAGTAGTATAAATTCCTAAACTACTCAAAAATTAAGTCTTTGAAAACTGGTGGTAACATTATCCATGAAATATGGCTGTGTTGCAACTGTTGCTTAATTTATCATTTCAACTATAATAAGCACACATTTTCTAGGCAAAGATAGAACAAAAATAGTATTGAAAAATAGAGTTTGTCCTAAGGAAGCTTGTAATTTAGTTGGGTAGACAAAAAAAAAAAAAAAAAAAAAAAAAAACAAGAAGTAACCAGAACAATATAAATTGCATAAAAGGGTCTATGAAACACATTTCTTCTCGAAATTTAGAATCAGAAAAAGGTTTCTTTAAACAAAAACGTATGTGTCTTTTTGTCAAACCACAACTACAGAACTTAAAATGTTTTATTTTTTGCCTACTTCCAGGAAACTAAGTTAAATTTACTGCTCAATTGTAGGACTATATTAGGCTATATAATTGTAATCTCAATGTTTACAGTTCCTATGATGTGCATCATTATCTTACTGTAAGCAGTATCAAGTCCTTCGGGAAACAATAGAAAATTCAGGCAATTTAAAAGGCTAATTACATTTTGGTGGGGCATAGTGGCACTTTAGGAGGCCAAGGCGGGTGGATCACTTGAGGCCAGGAGTTCAAGACCAGCCTGGCCAACATGGTGAAACCCTGTCTCTACTAAAAATACAAAAATTAGCCAGGCATGGTGGTATGTGCCTGTAATCCCAACTACTTGGGAGGCTGAGGGAGGAGAATCACTTGAACCTGGAAGGCAGAGGTTGCAGTGAGTAGAGATCATGCCACTGCACTCCAGCCTGGGCAACACGGCAAGACACTGTCCCAAAAAAAAAAAAAAAAAAAAAAAAAAAAGGCTACATTACAAATGAGGTACTTTGTTAATCAAAAACATTAAGTATCTGGGGGTTGGGCACGTTGGCTCACGCCTGTAATCCCAGCACTTTGGGAGGCCAAGGTGGGCAGATCTCTTGAGCTCAGGAGTTTGAGACCAGCCCAGGCAACACGGTGAAACCCCATCTCCACAAAAAAATATTGAAAAAATGAGCCAGGCGTGGTGGTGCTTGCCAGCTACTCAGGAGGCTGAAGAGGGAGGATTGCTTGAGCCCAGGAGGTCGAGGTTTCAGTGAGCTGAGATCATGCCACTGCACTCCAGCCTGGGCAGCAGAGTGAGACCCTGTCCTGTCTCAAAAAACAAAAACAAAAATGTAAGTATTCAAAGTAGGATCAGATAAGAGATGAACCCCAGAGGAAGTGAATTTGAAGTGAGCTGGTGGTAGGATATTAGGACAAGTGAAACCCTACATAACCGTATGTAAGCAGGGATGGATAAACCATTTGTCATTCATGATTTTGGCTTAATCTTCATTAAATATTACAACTTTTCCAAATGTAAGCTACATTTATTTCAGTTAAAAATATATGTTAAGTGGCCAGGAACAGTGGCTCATACCTGTAATCTCAGCATTTTGGGAGGCCAAGTGGGAGCATCCACTTGAGCCCAAGAGTTTTAAGACCGGCCAGGGCAACACAGTGAAACTCCATCTCTACAAAAATTTAAAAAATTAGTGCAGCATGGTGGCACATGCTTGTAGTTCCAGATACTTTGGAGGTTAAGACAGGAGAATAGCTTGAGCCCAGGAGTAAGAGGCTACAGTGAGCAATGATTATGTCACTGCACTCCAGCCTAGGTGACAGAGCGAGACCCTGTCTCTTAAAAAAAAAAAAAATTATTCAAGTAATACATGCCTATTATTAAAACACCCATGAAAGAGATGGAAAGTCAAAGCAGAAAGGCCATCCATTTGTTCCTTATAAGTCACTGTTTTGTTTCTTTGGTATCCTACTGTGTGCTGTACCTTTTTAAAAAAATTTAAAACACAAATGACAGTGAACTAGACATTCAGTTCCAAACTACTTTTTCATTTAATATGTATCTTCATCCTCTTTCTCCAACAGTAGAAAGGAGGATGTACATTTTAGAGGTCAAAAATGCAGCATACTCTAACCTCAGACTACCTGGATTTAAATACCAAGTTTGCCTTTTACTATCTGTGTAAACTTGTGCGAGTTACTTAATCTCTGTGCTGCAGTCTCCTCACCTGCAAAATGTAGATAATAACAGTACTTGCCATATGTTTTCAGTTGTTTTAAGAATTATTAGACAAAACACATCAAATACACAGCATGGTGCCTGGCACATAATATGTATTTGATAAAGGAAAAACATTATTGGGTGTATAATACAACAATCTCCTATTGATGCATATATTACCAACAGTAATCTAATGAGACTACTTGTCCATTTATGTTTGCCTACTTTGCATAAGTATATTTGGAGGGTAAATTCCTGGAAGTGCAAAGGTGATATGCATTTTAAATTTGATAGTTATTGCCCAACTGTCTTTATAAAATGGCTTTTTTTTTTTTTTTTAAGAGACAGGGTCTTGCTCTGTCACACAGACTGGAGTGCAGTGGTATGAGTATCGCTTACTGCATCCTCAACCTCCCAGGCTCAAGCAGTCCTCCCACCTTAGCCTTCCAAGTAGCTGGGACCTCAGACATGTGCCACCACATTGGGCTAATTTTCTTCTTCTTTATTTTTTTTGTAGACAGAGTCTTACCATGTTGCCCAGGCTGGTCTTGAACTCCTGGACTCAAGAGAACCTCCTGCCTCAGCTTCCCTAGTAGCTAGGACTACAGGTGAATACCACCATGATTTTAAATTTTTCTGTAGATATGGAGTCTTGCTACATTGCCCAGGTTGGTCTTGAACTCCTAGCCTCAAGTGATACTCCTGCTTCAGCTTTCCAAAGTGCTGGGATTACAGGTGTGAGCCATTGCATCAGCCCAGTTTTTTTTCATTTTTAAGAGACAAGGTCTTGCTATGTTGCTCAGGCTAGATTCGAACTCCTGGCTCAAGTGATCCTCCCACCTCAGCATCTGAGTGGCTGAGACTACAGGCACTTGGCTTCAACTGATTCTTAACAAGAGTTTGAGAAAGAAAAAGTAGCCTCCCCAACATCTGGAAACTGCCTGAACACTTACAGCTAGACCTCAGTGTTGTTTGAAGCTGGCCTAGGGATCACAGGGAGGCCATATTATTCTCCTGTGGGACATAAACAATCTCGCAAAATATCAACATGAGACAAGGTCACTCTGAGACTGTGTCCAAGTGAGACAAAACAAAAATACTTCAAAATTTTGTCTGGCTGGGCATGATGGCTCACACCTGAAATCCCAGCACTTTGGGAGGCTGAGGCGAGTGGATCACCTGAGGTCAGGAGTTCGAGACCAGCCTGGCCAACATGGTGAAACCCTGTCTCTACTAAAAATGTAAAAATTAGCCAGGCGTGGTGGCACGTGCCTGTAATCCCAGCTACTTGGGAGGCTGAGGCAGGAGAATTGCTTGAACCTGGGAGGTGGAGGGTGCAGTGAGCTGAGATCATGCCACTGCACTCCAGTCCCATTTCAAAAAAGAAAAAAATTTTTTTTTTGTCTAAGCCCAGAGGAAAAAAACAAGGTCACTTTACAAAATACCAAACATCCCCCTCTCCTGGCTAATATGAGTGACTGCTGCTTCTCTACCAGTTCTAGTTTTGGTCTCACTCTAGTTGGCCCACCTCCTAATAAGATTTATTAAGATACCCCACATCCTAACAGCATCCAACCGAGAAAGCTCTGCTTTCTTAAAACTCCCCAAAATCACCTAATACAAGCCCAAGTCCTATAAAATATTCCTTCTAACACTCTTACTGAGATACTCCACAGTTCGCATGGTATGCATCCTCCCTCGCAACTAATGAACCAACGTGTTCAACTATAGGTGTGTTCCTAGTGGTCTGTGGCTGCAGGGCACTGATAAGGCCCACTCAACTGATGGGAGCAGTGTGTGGGACCACACCGCAGAACAGGAAACCAGCTGTATCACTCAGTATATTTGCAAACAGAATGGAGAGCATCAATTAGTCTGGAGTGGGTTAAGCAAGCTTCTACATCACATTTCCTTAAATTCCTAGAGGTAGAATTACTGCACCAAAAGCATAAATATTTTCCTTTTTTTGAGATAGGGTCTCACTTTGTTGTCCAGGCTGGAGAGCAGTGGCATAATCTTGGCTCATTGCAACCTCTGCCTCCTGGGTTCAAGCGATTCTCGTGCCTCAGCCTCCCAAGTAGCTGGGATTACAGGCACGTGCCACTACGCTTAAGGTAATTTTTGTATTTTTAGTAGAGACAGGGTTTCACCATGTTGGTCAGGCTGGTCTCAAACTCCTGACCTCAAGTGGTCTGCCCACCTCGGCCTCCCAAAGTGCTGGGATTACAGGTGTGAGCCACCATGCCCAATCCCCAAAGCATAAACATTTTAAAGATTCTTCATCTTTAGGACCTCAGTCGTAGGTAAAATACACCAAGAACAGGCCGGGCGCAGTGGCTCACGCCTGTAATCCCAGCACTTTGGGAGTCCAAGGCGGGCAGATCACAAGGTCAGGGGATCGAGACCATCCTGGCTAACAGGGTGAAACCCTGTCTCTACTAAAAATATAAAAAATTAGCCGGGCGTGGTGGCGGGTGCTTGTAGTCCCAGCTGCTCGGGAGGCTGAGGCAGGAGAATGGCGTGAACCCAGAAGGCAGAGCTTGCAGTGAGCCGAGATTGCGCCACTGCACTCTAGCCTGGGCAACAGAGCAAGACTCTGTCTCAAAAAAAAAAAAAAAAAAAACCCACCGGGAATATATAACATCAATTTATTCTTACACTTGATCTAGACTTCAATTTTACTAGCTTAATACAATTTATCAATTTCAGGAGTCTTATTCCATTTGTAATAAAATATAAAATGAGAATATATATATATACACACACACACACAAATGTGTAATATACCTATTACTAAATTTAAATGCTTTTTTATGTATGTAACTATAGGCAGGTGAAAAAGTTTAAAAGTATATAAAGCCTAGTATAAAAACAATTCATTATACTTTTTCTTCCTTCTGTAATGTAATACTTCTTTCTGGCTTAAAAAAATTATATAACATATTTTAAGATACAACATTTTAATCACTTAACACTTTCATTTATAATAAAGACTATAGTGACTACTTCAGAACATTCTGACTACATAATGTTTCCTCCTTGAGTTAAAAAAAAATGCTTAATTGTGGGGGGAAAAAAAAGAATTTACTACCTTAGGTATTTTTTAAAGTGCACAGTTCACTATTTTTAAATATATACACATTGTTATGCAACCAATCTCCAGAACTTTTTCGTCTTGCAAAACTAAAATTTTATACCCATTAAACATTTCCTCCTTCCTGAACCTTTGGCAACTTCTATTCTACTTTCTGTTTTTATGAATTTGACTACTCTAGATAGATAACTCATATAAGTGGAATCAGATAGTATTTGTCTGTCACTGGATTACTTCACTTAGTATAACGTCCTCAAGGTTCATCCATGTTGTAGCATCTGCCAGAATTTTTCTTTAAAACTTAAATATTCCACTGTACGTTTTTATCACCTTTTGCTTATCTATTCATCTATGATGGACACTTGAGTTGCTTCCACCTTTTGGTTGCTGTTAATAATGCTGCTACAAACATGAGTGTACAAATATCTCTTCAAGACTCTGTTTCAATTCTGTTGGTTATATGCCCACAAGTAGAATTGCTAGATCAACATGGTAACCCTATTTTCAATTGTCTGAGGAACTTCCATACTGTTTTCCACCGCAGTTGCACTATTTTACATTCCCACCAACAATGCATGAGGGTTCCAATTTCTCTACATCCTCATCACTTGTTGTTTTCTGTTTTTTTAATAGTACCCATTCTAACCAGTATGAGGGTGATATTTCACTGTGGTTTTGACTTGCATTTCCCTAGTGATCAGTGATGTTGAACATCTTTGCATATGCTTGTTGTCCATTTTTATATCTTCTTTGAAGAAATTTCAAGTCCTCTGCCCAGTTTAAAAAAATTTTTTAGACATAGGGTATCACTATGTTGCCCAGACTGGTCTTGAAAGCCTGGCTTCTAAGTAATCCTCCCACCTAGGTCTCCCAAAATGCTGGGATTACAGGTATGGCCACTGCAACTGGTCCTTTACATATTTTTTAATTGGGCTATTTTGTTGTTTTTGTTGAGTTATAGGAGTTGTTTGTGTATTCTGGGTATTAACCCCTTATCAGATATAAGATTTGCAAATATTTTTCTCCCATTCCATAGGCTACCTTTCATTCTGTTACTGTTTGATGCACAAAAGTTTTAAATTTTGATGTATTCCAATTTGTTTAATCTATGATGTACAGTAGTTTATGTTTAATTGTTTTACTTTTGTTGCCTGTACTTTTGATGTCATGCCAAGAAACCACTGCAAAATCCAATGTCATTAAGCCTTTCCTCCATATTCTTTATTTATTTATTTTTTGAGACGTTTCATTCTTGCTGCCTAGGCTGGAGTGCAATGGTGTGATCTTGGCTCACTGCAACCTCTGCTTCCCGGGTTCAAGCAATTCTCCTGCCTCAGTCTCCCAAGTAGCTGGGACAACAGGCATGCGCCACCATGCCCATCTAATTTTTTTTTTTTAGTAGAGACGGGTTTCACCATGTTGGTCAGGGCTGGTCTTGAACTCCTAAACCTCAGGTGATCCGCCTGGCCTCAGCCTCCCAAAGTGCTGCCATTACAGGTGCGAGCCACTGTGCCCGGCCTTCCTCCATATTCTTACGGGAGTTTTACAGGTTTAGATCTTGCGTTTAGGTCTTTGATCCATTTTGAGTTAATTTTTGCAGATGGTGTAAGATAAGGACCCAATTTCATTCTTTTACATGTGGATATCTAGCTTTTCCAACACCATTTGTTGAAAAGACTGTCCTTTCTCCCACTGAATGGTCTTGGCACCTTGTTGAAAAATCACCACCTTTTAAATGTACATTTACATTTGAATATGAGCATACTGAACACACTATAGGATGAAAGCTACACCATATCATACAGAAAAAAATTACTTTTTCATATGGGAGTAGTAAAGGAGAACAAGAAAGGTAAATATTTTAACTGTAAAAGATTTCCTTTCAAAATATAAAAGTTGACAAACACTTAAGGTTAATCACTTACTAAGCTTCAGGTAATTAAAAGTGCATCTTATTCATTCCTGCTTCACCTTCCTTGAGGGATTCCGAGGACTTAGTACCAATTTCTGATCTCTATTTTAACTACTTGCATATTCTACTAATTTTTATGTTAAAAATAAGAAAAACCTCATATAATAGATAATACAGACATCCTTTCTTCTTTTTACACTAAACAAAGCAAATTATTTTTCCTATATACTTTTTCCTCATATATTTTAGGTTTTTTGTTTTTGTTTTTAGTTTTTTGAGACGGAGTCTCACTCTGTCGCCCAGGCTGGAGTGCAGTGACACAATCTTGGCTTACTGTAACTTCCACCTCCCAGGCTCAAGTGATTCTCCTGCCTCAGCCTCCCCAGTAGTCTGGGATTACAGGCATATGCCACCACACCAGCTAATTTTTGTATTTGTAGTAGAGACGGGGTTTCACTATGTTGGCCAGGCTGGTCTTGAACTTCGAACCTCAGGTGATCTGCCTGCCTCAGCCTCCCAAAATGCTGGGATTACAGGCATGAGCCACTATGCCTGGCCTAGTTTTATTTTAAAATAGCTATAAAAGGGCTCTAATAATCATCCCTACCCCCTACCAATAGTAACTAATCATGAATTAAACAAATTAATTTATGTATTTTGTTTTGTTTAAGTCAGCGTCTCACTCTGTCACCCAGGCTGGAGTGAAGGCGTGTGATCATAGCTCACTGAAGCCTTGACCTCCTGGGCTCCAATGATCTTCCCATCTCAGCCTCCTGATTAAGAAGGCACCACCACGCCTGGCTAATTTTTATATTTTTTGTAGAGATGGGGTTTCACCATGTTGTCCAGGCTGGTCTTGCACCCTTGGGTTCAACTGATCCTCCTGCCTTGGCCTCCCAAACTGCTGAGATTACAGTAATTTATGTTTAAGACTCTTTTAAAGTGTTCATATCTTATGCTACATTGTATTTTTGTCATTTCTCTAACTACTAAGAGAACTAATCACAGGATAACCTCTCCCCACCTGCAAGGCTTATAAT
Organism: Papio anubis; assembly: GCF_008728515.1. Lineage (NCBI taxonomy): Eukaryota > Metazoa > Chordata > Mammalia > Primates > Cercopithecidae > Papio > Papio anubis. The sequence goes on from NC_044981.1 coordinate 33,948,233, forward strand.
TAAAAAAAAAAAAAAAAAAAAGGGAAAAGGGAAAGAAAACAGATATGGTGTCATTATCTGTCCTGGGACAGCCTTAAGGATCAACTCTGCCAGACTAAATTGTTACACACTTGAAGGCAGGGGTCATGTTTTAATTACTCTTTGCAAAGAACTATAGCACTACAATATTTTACTCAAAAAAAGAACAAAGGCATAATGTAATATCGAATTTAAATGGAGTGAGAAATTTGCTCAGCTTTTCACAGGCTAAATCAGCTCCTCCCTGACATCCACTCAGCAGTGGAAACTGGAAGCATTCCTCCTCTATCGAAAAGTACCAGGAAAAACCAAAGTAAGTACTTTCTTAAAGTTTGCTGTCTTTCTGGCTCACACTTTTGGGGACAATTAGAAAAATTAAATATTTTAGCCTAAAAGCTTTCCTTACAAATCTCCTGAATGCTCCTAAACTGAATGTAAAAAAAAAAGTAAACAGATATTAAGAACATATTGGCTGAGGGCAGTGACTCATGCTTGTAATCCCAGCACTCTGGGAGGCTGAGGCAGCAGGATCGCTGAAGCCTAGGAGTTCAATGCTGTAGTGAGTTATGATGCATTCCAGCTCTGATAACAGAGCAAGTCTCTGGAGAGAAGGAGAGAAGGAGGGAGGAGGAAAAGAGCGAGCGAGCGAGCCAACACAAGCGCCAGCGCTTTTGATAAATCTTACTATGACATATCAATACTGGTAAGAAATGTCTTCTGTGGCCGGGCATGGTGGCTCACACCTGTAATCCCAGCACTTTGGGAGGCCAAGGTGGGTGGATCACGAGGTCAGGAGATCGAGACCATCCTGGCCAACGTGGTGAAACCCCGTCTCTACTAAAAATACAAAAATTAGCCGGGCATGGTGGTGTACACCTGTAATCCCAGCTACTCAGGAGGCTGAGGCAGGAGAATCACTTGAACCCGCGAGACAGAGGTTGCAGTGAGCCGAGATCACACCACTGCACTCCAGCCTGAGCGAGAGCAAGACTCCGTCTCAAAAAAAGAGAGAAATTTCTACTGTATGTCAGGCACTCGATAAATAGTGCTAACCAGGACCTACTTCATTTCTATACCTGGTTTGGGCTATGCTTTAAACCTTAAGATCTAACATAAGAAAGACTATCTGGATTTGAATCCTGGCTCTGCCACTTACTGTATAGCCTTGGGCAATTTACCAAGCTTTTCTGTACCTTAGTCTGTATTATAGTAAACAAAAAATCACCTCAAACCAAAAATGGTTAATAACAGTAGGTAACCAAACCATAAAAGAAAAAATTGATAAAACTGACTTCATCAGAAGTAAAAACTTCTCCAAAGACCAATTAAGAAAATAAAAAGGCAAGACAGACTGGGAGATCATATTTGCCAAAGTGCTTGTCCTTTTAAGTACAACTCAATAAGACAAACAACCGATGTTTTAAAATGGGCAGAAGATCTGAACAGACACTTTACAAAAGAAAACATACAAATGCCCACTAAGCACAAGAAGAGAGACCCTCAATCATCACTAGTCATCAGAGAAATGCAAACAAAACCCAAGGTGAGATACTACTTCATACTTACTAGAATGGCTAAAATTAAAAAGATTGACAATACTACATGTTAGCAAGGATATGAAAAACTGAATAGCCCCAAATTGCAAACAACCAAATGTCCTGTTTTTGAATGGGTGAACAAACTGTGGCATTCCCAAATTGTGGAATACTTCTCAGGAATTCAACATGCAAGAATCCCAAAGTCATTATGTTAAGTGAAAGAAGTCAAACACCAAAGATAATACAAGATTCTGTTTATACGAAATTCTAGAAGAGGCAAAATTATAGGAACAGAAACCAAGTTAGTGACTGCCTGGGGCTCAGAGTCCACGAAGGAAAATGACTGCAAAAGGACATAAAAATACTTTTTAAAGTAAAGAAATTGTTTTATATTTTGATTGTGGTGGTAGTCACAGAAATATTATCAAAATTCATCAAACTATATACTTAAAAGGGTAAACTTTATTATATGTAAATAATACCTCAATTAAAAAAACATTCAAAGTAGCTTTGACACAAATGTTAGTATGATTGTCACCTAAATTATACTAATTATACAAAGAATCAAGAAAATAGTAAGATTGAGGCCGGGTGCGGTGGCTCATGCCTGTAATCCCAGCACTTTGGGAGGCCGAGGTAGGTGGATCACGAGGTCAGGAGATTGAGACCATCCTGGCCAACATGGTGAAACACCATCTCTACTAAAAATACAAAAATTAGCTGGGCCTGGTGGTATCACTGCAGTCCCAGCTACTCGGGAGGCTGAAGCAAGAGAATCGCTTGAACCTGGGAAGTAGAGGTTGCAGTGAGCTGAGATCACGCCACTGCACTCCAGCCTGGGCAACAGAGCAAGACTCCGTCTCAAAAAAAAAAAAAATTAATTAATTAAGATTGGTAGGTGAATTAAATGAGATAATACACATAAGTTCCTTGGCCTGGCACTGCAAGTACTTAAAGTACTAGCTTATTAGACTTTCAACATATATTTTCCCCTTCTTACCCCAATATGCTACTGGCTGAGTAAATTAACAGGTATTTCTACTAATGATCATAGATCATAATGCAACAAAAATTAAGATTTTATTAATGTAACAGGCAGAGTACTCATATTTACTTCATTATGGCTAACTCTCACTAATAAGAGGGTAGTATAGAAATGTGAAGAATCCAAAACTATTGGTTTATTTTTCTCTTATTCCTCAAATCTGAGGGAAAAGTATAAAAAGTAGGATTTTTATCTTAGTGATTCTCAGGCATGTTAGTCACATACCAAAAACATAAAAAACAACCTCAATCAAGTAGCCTAGTATCAGATATATCACCAGGCTTTTACAGGGGTGAATGGAGAGGGGTGAGGCTTTAGTACTCTTGGGATGTAGGCCCAGCACTTTGGGAGGCCGAGGCAGGCAGATCATGAGGTCAGGAGATCGAGACCATCCTGGCTAACATGGTGAAACCCTGTCTCTACTAAAAAATACAAAAAATTAGCTAGGCATGATGGCAGGTGCCTGTAGTCCCAGCTACTCAGGAGGCTGAGGCAGGAGAATGGTGTGAACCCGGGATGCGGAGGTTGCAGTGAGCTGAGATCACGCCAATGCACTCCAGCCTGGGCGACAGAGCGCGACTCTATCTCAAAAAAAAAAAAAAGAATAGGGTAGAAATAAATCTTTCATCTTCCAAATCTATTGCCCTCTTCCATTTTAGTGAAATATATTTGATGGGGTGAGGAGGGTAAAAGAACAGAACCCCTATTATAGATGTATGAAAATCCTCATTCTTAATTCAACTTCTTTTGTAAATGGGCTATGACCAGTTCTAATAATTCACAACCTCTAATATTTAGTTAAGAAAACCCAGTTAGGGAAACCATCACCTCTTTACTCTAATTTCTGTAACATATTCCACAGTAGTAATAATCAGTTTCCTTAGATTGATTCTGTCTTTCCCAACTTCCTAGGACTAAGCAAGATGGTTGAACATTGTTTCAAAGGTTTGTATGCATGCATGGTCAACAGATGAAGTCAGGACTCAAGATGTTATAACACAGCTTTTTCCATTATAAAAACAGTCAATAATCCTAACACTGCCACAATAATAATCAACATCTGAGTGCTAACCATGTGTTAGGCTGAATGCTATGCGATGGTGTACATTATCTTACTTAATCCTAAACATAATAGTATATACTTATAAAATCATATATAATATATGTAGTATATATGATTATCCATAACCTTAGATGAAGAAAGTAAAGAACAGAGTTTAAAAGATGGTACGGCTGGCCGGGTGCGGTAGCTCACGCCTGTAATCCCAGCACGTTGGGAGGCCAAGACCGGTGGATCACCTGAGGTCAGGAGTTCAAAACCAGCCTGGCCAACATGGTGAAACTCCATCTCTACTAAAAACACAAAATTAGCCAGGTGTGGTGACATGTGCCTGTAATTCCAGCTACTTGGGAGGCTGAGGCAGGGGAATCACTTGAACCTGGGAGGTAGAGGTCACAGTGAGCCGAGATCACGCCATTGCACTCCAGCTTGGGCAACAAGAGTGAAACTCCGTCTCAAAAATTAAAAAAAGAAAAAAAAAAAAGAAAGAAAAAATAGTATAGTAAAAGCAACAGACATATACAAAGCAAGTGTAGGTATAGCTCGGATTTGTTTACATATGATATGTTTATCTTTTCAATGGGATTTTTACAAATAGGCTCTTATAGTTCTATGTTAAATACTGAAGTCATACTAGAATTCCCAAATTAGGATGACTTTCCATTGAAATATTTCTATTTATTCCCTTGGGAGAGGTACAATATAAAGGATCAGTGGAGTCAATGAACAATATTTATGCTACTGTCCATTTATATTTTCTTCATTTTGGTAAATTACCTACTGCTATAAAATATAAGTATAAAACTACAGGCCGGGTGCAGTGGCTCACTCCTGTAATCCTAGCAATTTGGGAGGATAAGGTGGGCAGATTGTCAGAGCTCAAGAGTTCAAGACCACCCTGGGCAACATGGTGAAACCCTGTCTCTACTAAAACACAAAAAATTACCCGAGCATGGTGGTGCACGCCTGTAGTGCCAGCTACTCGGGAGGCTGAGGCACGAGAATCACTTGAGCCCCACAGGCAGAGGCTGCAGTGAGCCAAGATCATGCCACTGCACTTCAGCTTGGGCTACAGAGTGAGATTCCATCTCAAAAAAAAAAAAAAAAAAAAAAAGGAAAAAAACCCCCACAAAACTATAAACTGCCTAACCAATGTTTCTTGTTTTGTAGGCAACTAAATACATTACGTCATAGATGTTTTACCAGAGGTATATTGCTCTATCCTAGTATTTCCAATTACCATCCTAAAGAGGCCTCTAAGGGTCTTTTTGTGTTGGTATTAGTCTTTTATGGTTTTTGTTCCCGCATTCTTTACAGAAGGAACAAGAATGGAATCACACAGGCTCCTACAGACTTCTTTTTACAGAAGCAGGGAAGATTAAGTGGCTTACTTATGTTAACATACCATAAGGAACAATGAAGACAGGAACCCTGGCTTCCTAACGCCTGGCTGGAAGCTTTTCCTGTGAGATCGCACTGGCTCTAGACAGGTGTGTCAGAGGTACAAAGTCAACTGAAAGTCATCTCTTTTTTTCTCCCAACTTGTATTTTTAAAAAATAACTCAGAAAATCTTCTCACTCTGCTTAAAATTCTAGGAAACTGAAACTATTCACCATAGTGTTTTACTGAGAAAATCTCAGTACAGAAGATAGCAATCTAAATTCTCAACAATTCTTAATTCTGTTCACCAAGATAACTGCTAAAAGGATCTGGTATCTTAACTCTATCAACTTCTTTAATACAGAAATTCTAAGGATAGAGTAAGGATTTAACGGGTGGCAGGAACAAGGGGATCTGACAAGGTCAGTCACTCTTAGGTCACCTAAATAATGATGCCACACCCATTCTGGCAGCCCTGGAGGTTCATATCCCTAAATCAACAACAACAACAACATTCTAAAATAACTGTCATAATTATCTGCCACAAGACTGTATTTGATTTTTACTGCTATCTTATTCAAACAAAAAATTAATATCACATGAGCCATTAACCTACTAAGGACCCAAAGGAGAAGGGAGCGGGGGCATGGCCAGAACTGGAGCTTGGAAAGAGCACAGCTGGATGGGAAGCAGAATTCACCAGGCACACAAATGATACAGGATGCAGGGAAGACTTAGTGGCAAGAGACAGAAAGTAACTCCTCAGTTCCTGCTTACTATATTTCCTTTCCAGATCCATGCTTAGTTAGCAATTCAACTAGATACAGAGCTGAAAGACAAGGGAATGAAGTCCACATTGAGCCATGGTGGCGAATAGGGGGAACACTTATTTTTTCCCTAATCTAGAAACAAACTACAATTGCTTGTCTGTGGCAGAAAAGAATAAAAGACGTAACTCAGCCACCAACTTCCAATAAGCCACATGGTCTACAAAGTTTAACTTGATGTATGGGCTATTACTCCTACAAGATTAAAAAATAAGAATATTAAATGAACTAAAGCCATTTAAAAGCATTTGAGGCCAGGCCTGGTGGCTCATGCCTATCTATAATCCTAGCACTTTGGGAAGCTGAGGCGGGCAGATTGCTTGAGCCCAGGAGTTCAAAACTAGCCTGGGGAACATGATGAAACCCTGTCTCTACAAAAAAAATTAGGCTGGGCATGGTGGCTCAGGCCTGTAATCCCAGGTGTCTGGGGGGCTGAGGTGAGTAGATCACTTGAGGTCAGGAGTTCAAGGCCAGCCTGGCCAACATGGCAAAGCCCCATCTCTACAAAAAACATACAAATTAGCTGGGCCTACGTAGTGGTGCATGCCTGTAGTCCCAAGCTACTTGGGAGGCTCAGGCATGAGAATCTCACTTGAACCTAGGAAGTGGAGGTTGCAGTGGGCCGAGATGGTGCTACCGCACTCCAGCCTGGGCGACAGAACGAGCCAGGCATGGTGGCACACACCTGTATTCCCAGCTATTTGCGGGGCTGAGGTGGGAGGATCACTTGAGCCTGAGAGGTGGAGGCTACAGGGAGCCGGCCTAAGCGACAGATCGAGACCCTGTCTCAAAAAAAAAAAAAAAAAAAAAGGCATTTGAAAATAAATTAGTAAAAATCATACTTAATACTTGAAAATAGTAGTTCTCAACCTTTTTTCCTCAGGACCCCGTAACATCTTAAAAATTGAGGACTCCAAACAGCTTTTGTTTATATGACATATCTACTGATATTTAGTTAAAAAGTAGTTTTTTTTTTTTTTTTTTTTTTTTTGAGACAGTCTTGCCGGTCACCCAGGCTGGAGTGCAGTGGCATGATCTCAGCTCACTGTAAGCTCCGCCTCCCGGGTTCACACCATTCTCCTGCCTCAGCCTCCTGAGTAGCTGGGACTACATGCGACCGCCACCATGCCCAGCTAATTTTTTGTATTTTTAGTAGAGACGGGGTTTCACCGTGTTAGCCAGGATGATTTCGATCTCCTGATCTCATGATTTGCCCACCTCGGCCTCCCAAAGTGCTGGGATTACAGGCGTGAGCCACCGCACCCGGACAAAAGTAGTTATTTAATAATTAATTTTAGAATAACCCCATGTTAATGTAAGTAATTTAATTTTGTACAAAGTATTTTTATATTTTGTATTTTCCAAAACAAAAAAAAAATTAGTGAGACAAGTGTCATTGTTTTAGAATGCTATACATGTAGAAATATGTTTGACTTGTAACACAAGACAACCAGATTCTCATATCTATTTCTGCATTCATCTGCTGCAATTTTGGTTGAAGTACATGAAAAAAAAGTCCAAACCCACAAGGATAGTTGAAAAGGACAGGAGCCCTTTAATAACCTTTTAGATAATTGTGAATATAATTATCTGATACTACATCAAAACTGTACAAGTTGTAAGTTTCATAAAAGTCAATTACAATGTGGAAACTGAAAGTGTATCAGTGAACTTTTCATACTGTTAAATTAAAATCTGTTGTCTAACTTTGAATGAATTGTTTATTCACACATGATCTTGTAACATCTTGCATTGGTCACTGAGAAAATATTGGTTCTTTGTTATACAGATCTTCCAAATGGACACATTTCATTGTATATTTAAAACCACATTCATCAATACCCACCGATCTCATCAGAAGTCTTCGGAAGCTGTCAAGCACACAGTGGCAAATACGAGTTCTCCTAAACTATAATTTTTACTTGAAAACTTAATGGCAAAAAACATTGTCAGTTGTTTTTCCTTGAAGTGACAGATTCACTCCATTCATTCTCAGAAAAACACCTGCCAAATACTGAATCAAGTCTGCATAAGCAGATTTGCCCTTTCAAGTAAAAATGGTATTTCATGAAATAAATGCAGTTAGTTCAGATCTCACTAAAACAAGAACACAAGTACTTTTCCTTGAGACAACCATCATATTTTGGGGTACAGAAGTGCTCTATATGTGTGTCCCTTTCTGTCACAGAATATCAAAGGGATGTGAAACTCAAGGATTGGGTTTTAATAAAACTAATAACTTTTACTTCTTTATCACGACATTCTTACGTGAAACTAGCTTTTTCTCTTATGTAAATAGTGAAGGAGTGGCAGTGGAAAATACCATGACTACTGGAAGAGATGGTTACCACTGCCTTGATTTGTGTTAAGGAACCAGCAGTTTTTTACCACTGCAGCTTTTGTACCATCAGTGCAGATGTCAACACAGTAAAAAGTCAAATAATATCTTAGTATTGTTATGAAAATAAACGACATTTGGGACCCCCTAAAAGGATCTCAGGGAGCCCTAGGGATTCTCAGACCATTCTTTGAGTACTACTATTCTAAAATACCTTTACTTTTAGAAAGGATAGAATCCTCTGCTCCTATATGTTGCAAATAGCAATAAAGCTAAGTAAAACACAACTCAAAAAAATACCCTCTTACTTTTGCCAAGACTAAAGACAAATGGTTCATTTCTATCGTGACTGGAATCAAACTTCTTTCCATTTGACAATTTTCCTTTGTAATGGACATAAACTTTGTCTCCAATCATCGGCGTTTCCTCACCATTCCCCACTCTTTTGACAATCTAGAAAAGACAAACATTAAGAAAAAGGAGGTGAAATTTTTTACTTGTAATCAGAGAATAAAAAGGTCACACAGTCCATCCCAAGACATCCAGGCAGATATGCAAATATACTATTATCCATTCTTTCTAATGCCTTCCTTCATTCCTCACAATAACTCATTGTTAGAAAACTGTCCTTTACCAACCTGCTTTTATGTTATAGCTGCTTTTATTGCTAATCACACTATTTATTCCTCAAAAAAAAAAAAAGGCATTTGAAAATAAATTAGTAAAAATTATACTTAATACTTGAAAAAAGTAGTTCTCAACCTTTTTTCCTCAGGACCCCGTAACATCTTAAAAATTGAGGACTCCAAAGAGCTTTTGTTTATATGACATATCTACAGATATTTAGTAAAAAAGTTTTTTTTTTTTTTTTTTTTGAGACAGAGTCTTGCTCGTCACCCAGGCTGGAGCGCAATGGCACGATCTTGGCTCACTGCAAGCTCTGCCTCCTGGGTTCACGCCATTCTCCTGCCTCAGCCTCCTGAGTAGCTGGGACTACAAGCGCCCGCCACCACGCCTGGTTAATTCAAAGAATTAACCAATAAATCCTGTTCATTGGTTTAATGCCCTATATTTTGACACTAAACTCTCATAACACAGATTTGTGAGCTAGTCCATGTACGCACTGACTTAGACCAGAAAGAATGGTAGACTTTTAAAAATATTCAAAAAGAAGCTTAAGTAAAACTTCAAAGGTGTAATTTTATTTCCCTCCTTTGCTAAAAACATTAGCTTCTGAATAGATTCTGCTTGTTTATTTTCAGAAAGCCCAATTTCCTGGTAAAACAGGTTACATTTCCTATTATTTGACACACAGTCTATCTGTTAAAAAAATGAGTATCACTGCACAGTTTGATACGATACTGAATAACTTGTTTTCTAGTAAAGTATTTAGCTATTGTAAAATCCAGTGTATTTATTTTGTTCTTGGCAGAGCAAGCTGCTAATGTAGTTGGTGAGTTCTGGGAAAAGAAAATCAAATCCAGGTGTGTGATGGTGTAATTTGTCAATCATCTATGCCAAATTAATCATTTTTGGTAGATAACAGAGGATGGTAGCTAACATCTGATGAACATCTTTTTGGGGAAGGAGTTTGCTTTGAGTTTTATTTAAATGATTCAATGATTTGTTCCTAAATTCTTTTTTGACAAGTATACCCTCCGCCTAACATAAATATCACATAAACACTGTGAACCTAAATTCCACAGCTTTCTTAACTCAAAAGCCCAAACAACTTTATTTTATTTTTTGAGATAGGGTCTTGCTCTTTTGCCCAGGCTAGAGTGCATACAGTGGTACAATCATAGCTCGCTGCAGCCTCTATCACCCAGCTCAAGTGATCATCCCACCTCAGCCTCCTGAGTAGCAGAGACTGCAGGCACATGCCACCATACCTGGCTAATTTTTTTATTTTTAGTAGAGATGAAATCTTGCTATGTTGCCCAGGCTGGTTTGGAACTCCTGAGTTCAAGTGATTCTCCTGCCTCAGAATCCTAAAGTGCTGGGATTACAGGTATAAGCTACCACACCTAGCCCCAAACATTCTTTAAAGGCAAAGAAACATTACTGACCTTCTAGGACTTCAAAAGAAAAAAATAGTTTTCAAAACATCAAAAGACATTACACAATATTCTACAAGTGCTCATGTTCATAGACTGCATGTGGTATTTGGGAGGCTATGCTCAACTGTCAGCCTCGTGTGGAAGGAATCTGCATTTCTACGACTATAAACAGTCACTGGGCATTTGGGATGAATGGCTACCAGAGAGTCAGAGAGCCATCCACACCAGCAAGTGGTACTATGGTATCACTTCAGGCTTCCCTAGCAAGATGAATTTGTGCCTAAATCTAGAGTTGCCTTAAGGACACAATCTAGGTTCTATTCATTTTTAAAATATAAATTCAATTTTTATCTTCCTCGGATAGTTACTGAATTTCCAAACCAGCACTGTTTTTTTTTTTTTAATACGCAATAGTTAATAAGATAGATTACTATAGGACAGGCACTATACTAAGTGCTTCACCTAATCCTAATAACTCTATGAAACTGATGGCATTATTATTCTAATTTTAAAAACAAGAATTTAATCACAGAGAGGTTAACTAAATTGACCTAGCTTGCACAGTTACTAGACCTATTTAAATCTTAACCAAAAGCCTCATGGTGAAATCTGAGGCTCTAGACAATGATAAATGATATAATTTAAAAGGCTTCAAATCTCCAACATTTCTTAATAAGCCTAAAAATCCTGCAATTAGATTTACTCCCTAGAACAAAACAGGGTCTGAGGCAAGTTGGGGATCATGTTCTCTGGGTGTGGGCACCCTGAAAAGAGGCAAGGGGAAGTCTTAAACAGAGGCAGGGAGATGCTGAGGACAGCCACGAAGTCTCCACTGTGTCTAGAAGCTTCCTGGAATTTAGGATGAGCAACTATAGCTACAAGGTTGAGAAGTCCTCAAAAAGAAGACAATAGGATGTAAATCTATAGCATAAAGCCCTTATTCTATAGCTGCAAGTCTCCAAAATTTGACTTGGTTCATAATGGCAATTCACATATATTCAGAAAAGAGCCAGGCACAGAAGAAAGGCTTTCACATAAGCAAGGTTAGACAAAACAAAAATTCTTATTTGCTACTGCTGGCACAAGAGATATTAAAACTCAGCATCCTGGTAATATTTAGAATGCATCAGATAATCTTTTCGGGAAAAACAAAACTTAACTATACAAAACCTGTATGTGTTAACAATGTTGCAGGAGAAATAACTACTTAATGGGACTAAAGCCACTTAAGCTTTCTCAGACTCAGTTTATTCACTTATAAGATGGAAGAATCAAGAGATGCTCTGATTGACTCACCACATTGTTGTAAGAAACAAACGAACAAAAAAATTCATGTGAAAATGATTAACTATAGAGTAAAGAAACACACGCAGTCATGCAGCGCTTAAGGACAGGGATATGTTCTGAGAAATGTGTCCTTAGGTGATCTCATCCTTGTGTGAACATCGCAGAGTGTACTTACACAAACTTCGATGGCCTGGCCTACTAGTACACACCCACATTAGTTTGGTTTCGCCTATTGCTCCCAGGCTACAAACCTGTACACTGTGTTACTGCACTGAATACCGCAGGCAATTGTAAAACAGTGGTATTTGTGTATCTAAACATATCTCAACACAGAAAAAGGTACAGTAATAAAAGGTATAAAAGAAAAAAAAGTGTACACCTATACAGAACACTTACCATGAATGGAACTTGTAGGACTGGAAGTTGTTCTGGATGAGTCAGCAAGTCAGTAGTGAGTGAACGTGAAGGCCTAGGATTTTACCATACACTACCGTAGACTTTATAAACACTGGACACCTAGACTACATTTATTTTAAAAATTTTTTCTTTCTTTAATAATAAATCAATCTTAGCTTACCGTTAACATTTTTACTATGCAAACTTTATGACTTTTTTTAGCTTTGACTCTTCTAATGTCACTTAGAACACAAACACACTATACAGCTGTACAAAAATATTTTCTTTCTTTATATCCTTATTCTATAAGCATTTTTCTATTTTTAAATTTTTTTATTCTTTTACTTAAAAAATTTTTTTTTGTTTAAAACAAAGACACAGACACATACATAAACCTAGGCCTGCAGAGGGTCAGGATCATCAATATCACTGTCTTCCACCTCTACATCTTGTCCCACTGGAAGGTCTTCAGGAGAATAACATGCATGGAGCTGCTGTCTCCTATAACAACAATGCCTTCTTCTTGAATACCTCCTGAAGGACCTGCCCAAGGCTGTTTTTTGTTTGTTCATTTGTGTTTGAGACAGGATCTCCCTCTCTCACCTAGGCTAGAATGCAGTGGTATGATCATAGTTCACTGCAGCTTGGAAATCCCAGGCTTACATGATCCTCCTGCCTCAGTCTCCTGAGTAGAAGAGAGTACAGGTACATGCCACTAGGCCTGGCTAATTTTTTAAATTTTTTTTCTACAGATAGGGATCTTACTATGTTGCCCAGGCTGGTCTTGAACTCCTGGCCTCAAGTGATCCTCTTGCCTTGGCTTCTCAGGGTGCTGGGATTATAGGCATGAGCCACCACACTCAGTCAAGGGTGTTTTACAGTTAACTTTTTAAAAAATAAGTAGAAGCACACTCTAAAATAATGATAGAAAGTATAGTAAACACATAAACCAGTAATATAAACATTTATTATCAAGTATTATGTACTATACATAACTGCATGTGACTGCAGCGCAGTAGGTTTGTTTACACCCACATCACCACAAACACGTAATATACTATATTACCATGTTACAACAGCTATGACACCACTAGGCCATGGGAACTTTTCAGCCCCATTATAATTTTATGGGACCACCGCTGAAGGTGTAGTCTGTCACTGACGGAAATGTCATTATATGGTGAATGACTGTATAGTGCTTTAATAAGTAGGAAAGCTAATTCAAAAGTAAGATATATTACTCTGAGGAAATCTCAAAAGATTTCTTCACTGTACACAGGAACAATATTTACATATAAAAATAAACCCCTTTGGGCTGGGCACGGTGGCTCACGCCTATAATCCCAACACTTTGGGAGGCCAAGGCAGGCGGATCACCTGAGGTCAGGAGTTCAAGACCAGCCTGGCCAACATGGTGAAACCCTGTCTCTACAAAAATACAAAAATTAGCCAGGCATGGTGGCAGGTGCCTGTAATCCCAGCTACTCGGGAGGCTGAGGCAGGAGAATTGCTTGAACTCAGGAGGCGGAGATTGCAGTGAGCTGAGATCGCAACATTGCACTCCAGCCTGGGCAACAGAGGGAGACTCTTGTCTCAAAATAAAATAAAATAAAATAAAATAAAATAAAATAAAATAAAATAAAATAAACTCCTTTGAATTTTTCATGTTAGCTTTTCTTTCCTTAAAAAGTCTTAAAATTGTCATTAGCTAGCTTTAGTGTACTAAAAGGATACATTAAAATAGTAACCTATTTGTATGCTCTGAGAATAGGGAAACATAGCCCTTTAGAGTGAGATATAACTTGCACCTGAACCCCAGGTAAATCTGCATTACTAAGATATATGATGTTGGGCAAGTTAATTTACCTAGCCCAGTCTCAATTTCAACATCTATAATCTGGGATTAGAAATTAAAATACCTAGCTGGGCGCAGTGGCTCGTGCCTATAATCTCAGCTACTCAGAAGGCTGAGGTGGGAGGATCGCTTGAGGCCAGGATTTCAAGACTTGCCTGAGCAACATAATGAGATACCCTCTCTCAAAAATTTAATTAATTAATTTAAAAAGAAAATCCCAGCTACTCAGGAAGCTGAGATGGGAAGATCACTTGAACCCAGGAGTTCAAGACCAGTCTGGGCAACGTAACGAGACTCAACTCTTAAAAAAAACCTTGAAGTTATGAAGACAAAATGAGAATCTAGCTCTACTGTTTAGCACTTAGTAACCCTCAATAAACATTTTCCACCCCAGTCCCCCTCAGAAAGAGTATAAACAATCTTTCCAGACAGCAGATTTCCTTGTATGTCATTCAGCTTTGTGGCCTCACCTTTAATACTCCCCTGTCTTTTTTGGAGGTAATATCCTCTCCCTGCTCAGCAACAGTGGCTGTGGGGCTTTCTCCACTGTTCTTGGCACCTTCATCAGTAGTCATTGTCTTTTAAGTAGAGAACCTGGTAAGAAGAAAAATATTTTAGCTAGGAAAAATATCACTTCTTTATGAATCTTCAATGTCCCTGGGAACTGAGCTCTATCTAACCTAAGATTTACTTAGGGCCAATAAGCTTAGATACTGAAAACGAAAACAAAGGCATTTGCTATGAGCGTGTATTGATGTCATCGGGCATGTAAATAAAACATCATCCAATTCTTTAATTTCCCACCTAGCTCCGGTCTCAAAACAGAGAACAGGACAAGTCAGGTTGGGTAGTGATTACATTCCTTAACATAACATGGTGAGAAGCAGTTCCTTCACAACTTTGAAAACATCCTTTTTCTACAGCCATATTCTTGACAGAGGGTTAAAACCTTATCGGTTCTTAATAAAAGAAGTGACAATATATCAATCACAGTGAGACACAGAGCAGGCTTAGTATCTGACAGACCCAAGTCTGGGTCCTAGCTCCAGCTCTTGACATTTCCAATTTCCTTAATCTTGCTGAGCCTTCCTTTCTCATCTACAAAATGGACACAGTACACTATTCATGGAGTTACAGTGAGGCAGCAGTGAGATAACATTTGTTTAAAGATTAGCACAGATTGGTAACTTAAACATGTTTAACCATTTATCATCATGACTGGGCCTTCTGTAGGGTCATTTTTCATCTCCTGCCCAAAATACCTACAGAATGTTCTTCCATGTGGCATTCAAGGCCCTTCACAATCTGGCCCTAATCTACCTTTCAGTTCTAGCTGCCACTATTTTCTTTTACTTTCTTTCATGCGGCTCATGCTCTAGCCAAACTAGGCCAATTCCACTTCTACAACAAGCCCGGGGCTTTCCCATAGTCATTCTTCTGGTCACTCCCTTTCGTTTCCAAAACATCCACCTCCCTCAAATGCTACTTCTATCATACCAACCTTGACCCTCTATTTGTAGGCCATGTTGCCCTTTTATGTACTTCCTTAGCTCTTCTATCCATTTGTTGTCTGTAAGAGATTTATAAGTCTATGCGCCTGTTAGGTTTAAAAGATCTTTCAGAGCAAAGTCCATGCTTTGTTCATATTTAGATTCCCTAGAATGCCTCTACCTTTAAGAATGGTAAGACAAAAAGTGCAAGGAATTTGTAATGGAATTTGGGGGGTTCTTCCTCTGATCCTTACAAGCTGTTTGATGTTGGCTACCTTAACTTCTCTAAGCCTTTTTTCCTTACCTATGTGATTAGAATAAAAATACCTGTTTTCACAGATAATCTTCTGGATGAAGTGGTATAATGTGTATTTTTAAGGTATACTATTCAAATGTTAGTTCTTATTGTTATTGTTGGTCACCTGACAGACATTTTTTTCATGTAAGGCAAGCCAATGTAACCAACAGGCTAATCATAGGCTAAACAAAACACACCTAGCCACTGCCATGATGAATTCCAACTGCTCCCTGCTTGGGCAGGGAAAATCAAGAAGGACTCACTCCTACAGCTATTACACATTAGGCTAATAACAAACTTAAGGCACCCTAAAGTCATCTCCTGAGCCTTCTTGTCTAGAGTCAAACAGTCTTTCTGCACTTGTGGAAAATGTCCTATTGATACAATTGTAACTAGACAACGAAAACATACATTGTAGTGTTTTAACTCATTTCCAAATGACCACTACTGATTTCAGTTCAACAAAGACACAAATCCAATTGTTGTGCCCAAAATCTTCAAAGAGAACACCAAAAACCAGGGGCTAAGTCCCTCTGCTTTAGTTTCTAGTACAGTTTATACCAAACATAAAAGATCCAAATGTTTGGCTCAGGATAAGGGAAAGGCCAGAACAAATCGTTCTCAAACAAACAAAAATTATGTACCTAGCTCTACATGAGGCTGGCTAGATAATCAGGAAAATCAGAAGAACAGCATTGGTTCCCAGCTTCCAGAAACCCACTGCTTATACCATGCTTCTGTGATGCACAGAAACTTGTAAAAGGCACCTCGATAACAGAGGGAAAAGATTTCTTAAATATTTGGAGGGTCCTGGACTGTATGCCTGGGAAAATATATGCACACAAAAAAATTTCCTGGGGATTCACAGAGATGCTGACATCCATCAATAGATCTCTGGGTAAACCTGGGTGTAAAGCATTGAACAAATTAAAACCACCAGGTGAGAGGTTGTTGGCAAAGTACCCCACAGATAACTAATTATTAAAAAAGAAAAAGGGCCTTTCAAATAAAATGATCTGACTGATACCACTTTAACAAGTGATCTGCACCATAACCAAACTCTGCATCACCAATAATGAAAAAAACTGCTATTACTCTGTCTCCTAATAGGATGTAGTGATGTGATATAGGTGTGCTATCATCTATGTGGTATCCCTATCAAAAATGTTTAACCGGAAACTAATCAAGAAGAAAAGACAAAAACAGATTGTGGAGCATTCTACAAGACCATTGGCCTAGACTCTTGAAAAATGTTAATGACATAAAGAACCAACAAGGTGGTGTGCACCTGTAGTCCCAACTACTCAGGTGGCTGAGGTGGAAGGATATTGATTGAGCTCAGGAGTTTGAGGCTGCAGTGAACTGTGATCATGTCACTGTACTCCAGCCTGGGCCGAAGGGTGAGACCCCATCTCTTAAAAGATAAAAAAAGAGATAGAAAGAGAGAGAGAGAGAGAGAGAGAGAGAGAGAGAGAGAGACGGGATTGAAGGAGACTATAGAGATATGACAACAAAGTGTAATCAGTGATCCTTGGCTGGATCCTGCATTAAGGGACAAAATATGATAAGAACTTGGAAAAGGAGACTGTGTATTAGCTTATTATTACTGTATGTTAGCCTTCTGGAGTGTGATATAATATTATAATATTACGGTTTTATGTGGAGTAATATCCTTGTTCATAGGAGACACATGCTGTAGTATTTAGGGGTGAGGTGTCATGATATCTGCAACTTGCTTTCAAATTCATTCAGAGTGCTAGAGAGATCGCACATGCACAAATGTCACAAAAAAAAATCAAAACAAAGCACTGAGCAAACATAACTACAACACATCCAAAGACAATGCTTTCTTTTGAATGTTCATCATTTGGAGTTCAGCTAAATTTTTAAATGAAAATACTGTCAATGAAGAAAGGTTTTCAGGCTGGGCACAGTGGCTTATGCCTGTAATCTCAACACTTTGGGAAGCTGAGGTGGGTGGGATCACTTGAGGCCAGGAGTTTGAGACCAGCCTGGCCAACATGATGAAACCCCGTTTCTACTAAAAATACAAAAATTAGCCAGGCGTGGTGGCACACGCCTGTAATCCCAGCTACTCGGGTGGCTGAGGCACAAGAATCGCTTGAACCTGGGAGGCAGAAGTTGCAGTGAGCCGAGGTCATGCCACTGCACTCTAGCCTGGACAACAGAGCAAGACTCTGTCTCAAAAAAAAGAGAGAGAAAAAAAAGAAACATGTTCTTTTGGTTCTCACACCTTGCTATTTTGAAAACAATGGCTTGTTTAAATCCAAGTAAATAGGCAACCTATATAAGCTGATTTACTAGCTTTCTAAATCCCATTTGATAAAGGAATTAGCTCTTCATTTTTTGGCTCCAACACTTCAAGGGATGCAAGTCATCTTAGTAATCTCAGAGGATGGCTCTTGTCAGCGGTACTGAGTCCATAAGAAGAGAAGTACTATGAATAATTAAAACACAAAGATAAAAACAACAAGAAAACAAACTTTTGAACTTTCAAAAGCAGATAAAGCTGGAAGAATAAAGAAATAAACTGAATTTTCCAAGTATTTCCCCTTAATTCCAACTAAGCCATTAGGAGTATAGGTTTTTGTAAGCTAACAAAACAAATGAAACTTTTTCCTTGATTGAATATTATATAAAAAAGACAGTAAGGACCGACAATTCCTAAAAACTGTAATGACACACTGAGACAGTTTCACCGTTTTTATAAGAGAGACTTTTCTTCTTTCCCTCACCCTAGGTTTATTCTGGATTTAATATTACTATGTAGCTATGGATATTAATCTATGATAAAGCTTATTGTGCTGAACTGTCCAAAGGCGAAAAATTGCTATCCAGTACATCAGAAAGGGAATACACAGTTCGTTCTGTTATGGACATGGCAGATAAGCATATACTCTCCAAAGTGCTAGTCAGCAAACACCTGAGATATAACAGAAAAATGAGAATACACTTAATATTTTATCAATAGTGTACTGAAAACTTCAGTTAACATAACTAAACTATCAGGTCCCCCAAATGAGAAGTCATTTTAAAGCCATATCCACCAATTCCCTATGTGTATTACGTAAATTACTGTATTGTTCTCTTTGTTAAAATATCAGTGTCTTGCCTCAGATTATGCTACTAACAGGGGAGTTTTCAGAAAGATATTTCTTTTTTTTTTTTTTTGAGACGGAGTCTCGCTCTGTCGCCCAGGCTGGAGTGCAGTGGCCGGATCTCAGCTCACTGCAAGCTCCGCCTCCCGGGTTCACGCCATTCTCCTGCCTCAGCCTCCAGAGTAGCTGGGACTACAGGCGCCCGCCACCTCGCCCGGCTAGTTTTTTTTTTTTTGTATTTTTTAGTAGAGACGGGGTTTCACCGGGTTAGCCAGGATGGTCTCGATCTCCTGACCTTGTGATCCGCCCGTCTCGGCCTCCCAAAGTGCTGGGATTACAGGCTTGAGCCACCGCGCCCGGCCTGAAAGATATTTCTTTGGTAAACTTATTTTTCTTCTCAGTACAAGTAATTACTGAAGAAAACAAAGCTAACAGACCACACTTTCCCTGACTCTGAGTGCTGAGTTGGATAAATTACTGTTTTTAAGTAAGCAGAAAGCAAAGGATTATATTAAAACAAACAAACAAAAAAGCCAGAAAATATTAGACTATCCAAATGTTACTATTACATACTAAAGGATGAACCTGAATACAATACTATTCCCCTTAATATGATTTTACCCTATTTGGCCTCAAAAAAGTTGAATGACAGGATTAAGTCATCAACTTCCTCTCCCCATCAACTTCATCCCAACTTCTTGGGATGACAAGAAAGTTTTTAAAATTTGCAAAACTCTGAGGTGGAAAACAAGTGTTCCTAACTGAACCAGAACTTTGGGGGAATTTCTGAACACTACACAGCAGATGAGGTTAGACTGAAGGAGAGAGCAGAGAAGAGAAAGTTGCCTCCCAAACACCAACTGTTAAGAGCAGCTCTTCCCAGGGGAGGCTGGAGAAGCTCTAGGTCTGGGGTCAGCCCCAGAAAGCAGGAGTGAGCTAGGGGAATGCACTGGAGAGCGGCATCTGGGGGAAAAAGCAGAACCTGTGTTTGGATCAGTTAGGCCAGGTAGGTTTCTTTCCCTCCAGAGTGCACACTGCGGCTCCCATCTTTTCTTCTCTGGAAGACATATAATCCTTATTTTTGGAGTTCAGACCCATTGCAAGGATATGTCAAGGTACTTGTCTTCTTTCCTTAGTTCCTGCAGGGGCCTTGATATTCTGGCCTTTAACTGCTGAAGACAAGTCTTCGCGGACTCTCCAGAAAAATTTTCTAGCATTATTTCTTTTCCTTTGATGTCTCTGTCCTCTACTTCTAGAAGTATTATTAGATAGACTTTGGACATTTTGGTTTTATCCTTCAGGTTTCTTAAGTATTTTTCTAAACCTGAGCTAAACAATAGAATCACCTGAGGAACTTAAAAAAGCTACTGATGCCTGGACTCCAGCCCAGAGAGTCTGGATTTAATTTGTCTGTGGTGGGGCCAGAGTAATGGTGTTTTCAAAAAGCATGTTAGATGATCCTAATGTGCAGCCAGATACGGTTGAGAACCATTGGACATTTCTCCCGTTTTTCATCTTTGTCTCTGGTTTTATACCCTAAGAGAAAATCTTTGATGGAATTTTTATTTCTTACTGTCTCTTAAGAGATAGGGTCGGCCGGGCGTGGGTGGCTCATGCCTGTAATCCCAGCTCTCAGGGAGGCAGAGGCGGGAGGATAGCTTGAGCCCAGGAGTTCGAGACCTGCCTGGGTAATATAGCGAGACCCCGTTCTCCACAAAAAGGAAAAAAAAAAAAAAAAAAGACAAAAAGAGATAGGGTCTTGCTCTGTTGCCCAGGCTGGAGTGCAGTGGTACCATCATAGCTCACTGCAGCCTTGAATTCCTGGGCTCAAGCAATCCTCCCCCTCAGCCACCCTAGTAGTTCAGACTACAGACATGTGCCACCACACCTAATTTTTTTTTTTTTTTTTTTTTCAGAAGAGACAGGGTCTCGCTATGTTGCCCAGGCTGTTCTCAAAGTGATCCTGGGCTCAAGTGATCTTCCTACTTCATCCTCTCAAAGTGCTAGGATTATAACAATGAGCCACCATGCCGGGCCTAATGGAATTTTTACATCACCATTTGGTCATCAACTATGTTCAATATATCATTTAGTGTGCTCAAGGGATTTTTAGAAGAATTTAGTGGCCAGGTGAGGTGGCTCAAGCCTGTAATCCTAGCACTTTGGGAGGCCGAAGCGGCCGGATGACTTGAGGTCAGGAGTTCAAGACCAGCCTGGCCAACATGGAAAAACCCCGTCTCTACTGAAAATACAAAAATGGGCTGGTCATGGTGGTAGGTACCTGTAAGTCCAGCTACTTGGGAGGCTGAGACAGGAGAATCACTTGAACCCCGGAGACAGAGGTTGCAGTGAGCCAAGATCGCACTCCAGCCTGGAGGAGAAGAGTGAAACTCCATCTCAAAAAAAAAAAAAAGGCCAGGCTGGGATCATGCCTGTAATCCCAGCACTTTGGGTGGCTGAGGCAGACAGATCACGAGGTCAGGAGATCGAGACCATCCTGGCTAACATGGTGAAACCCCATCTCTACTAAAAATACAAAATATTAGCCAGGCATGGTGGCGAGCACCTGTAGTCCCAGCTACTTGGGAGACTGAGGCAGGAGAATGGCGTGAACCCAGGAGGCAGAGCTTGCAGTGAGCCAAGTTCATGCCACTGCACTCCAGCCTGGGCGACAGAGCAAGACTCTGTCTCAAAAAAAAAAAAAAAAGAATTCAGTAATAATGTTTTTTATTTTACATATTCTTATCGGATTGCTCATTTTCTTAGCACTTAGTCTTTATTTTGTAGATGCAATTACCTCTGAAATCTTTCTGAAGATACTACTGAGAAAATGGAGCATTTCTTAGAAGTGTTTGGCTAAAAGGTTTTTTTTTTTTTTTTTAAGGAAAAAAATGCCTCGACCTTCTGGGAGGTGGCATTTTGTGTATCCTCTAGCATCTCCCAAGAACACTAGGCAGTAGGGATTCTCTGAAGTTGGAGAAGGTAAGAAGTGAAAATAAGAGAAAGATAGCATATTGTGAACATGAAAGTTAAAAGTAGAAGAGAGATGTATAGAGAGGCAGAAGTCACAGGTGAGAAGTTTGATACTTATACTATGGTTGTAAAGGGGAAACATGAAATGCTTTGGGTGAAAGGGAAGTAGAGAGCAAAGGCTTGAGAAAAGAACCAGACAGGCTTAAATGCATATAGGGGAAAGAATCAAGGGGAGATGAAACAGTCATGATGCAAGAACAGGAAGAATGCAAGCATGGATCGGTTCATCAACTAAACACAGATCACTTAGTTCCAGCCAAATTTTAACTGTATGGCTAAATAAAAGTATTTCAAAGTTTTTCCTTAAGAGGATGGTCATGGGAATGTTAGAGTAAAATTTGGCAAATGCATACTTATAAAAATATACAGTTTTTAAAAAGGATGAGATAAATCTATACAGTAGAGAATCATTTAGCTAAGAGTCTAAACAAAAACATCCAAACAACTGAATTCGGAAAATATTTTGTAGATGTTCATCCATTATAAAAGAATGTCAGGCGCAGTGGCTCACACCTGTAATCCCAGCACTTTGGGAGGTCAAGGCTTGAGCCCAGGAGTTCAAGACCAGCTTGGGCAATACAGTGAGACCCGATCTCTGCTAAAAATAAAAAATACACGCCTGTGGTCCCGGCTACTGGAGAGGCTGAGGCACGAGAATCATGCCATGGTTGAACCACTATGCTCCAGCCTGGGCAACAGAGCAAGATATTGTCCAAAAAAAAAAGGAAAAAAGAATAGCATTGTAGTAAATGAAGTGTATTGTTATGGTGCATAGTGCCCAGTGATGATTTGGTTATCTGGACCATTAAAAAAAAAAAAGTCTGTTGATGATGCCACAATGGGCTAATACATGTAACACAAACAGTGTAATTTTTTTTTTTTTATCTTTTGAGACAGAGTCTTGCTCTCTTGCCCAGGTTGCAGTGCAGTGGCCTGATCTTCGCTCACTGCAATCTCCACCTCCTGGGTTCAAATGATATTCCTGCCTCAGCCTCCTGAGTAGCTGGGATTACAGGTGTGAGCCACCAATGCCCAGCTAATTTCTGTATTTTTAGTAGAGATGGGGTTTCGCCATGTTAGCCAGGCTGGTCTCGAACTCCTCGAGCTCAAGTGATCCGCCCGCCTCAGCCTCCCAAAGCCTCCCAAAGTGCTGGGATCACAGACATGAGCCACCGCACCTGGCACAAACAGTGTAATTTATAGCAATTATTTGCAGCCACCAACCATGGTTCCTAGTTGTTTGTAGATTTTGGTGGGTGTGATCATTTTAGAGCACTGGATTACAATTATGCAAATATTATTCATTACATGCCAAAATGTCTTTTTCATTGTTTCCCTTTAAGACAGCTAACCTCGGAAAATATCACTAATATGGAGCAGGTGGGGTCTTACCCATTCCACATAAACAATCTTCTAATAATCACATGAAAAAGCAGATGGATTTTCAAGATGTACTGTTAAGTGAATGGTGAGTTGCAGAATGATTTGTAACATGATCCTGTTTCCAAGGGGGAAAAAGTATATATGTGTTTGTATATTTGCTTATTTATAAGAAGTTTGGAAAGATAACTTACCTAACTACTAAAACAGTGTTACCTCTAGAGAATGAGATTTGGGAGGATAAGAAGGAATTTTCACTTCTTAGATTTTATTTTTATATTATTTAAATAGTTTAACATTAAACATGTATTACTTTCATGATCTTTTTAAACTTAGGGAAAAAAAGATGAAACATTTCATGGTTCCACTTATCAGGACTTTGTATTCTTTCTCTTCAATTTAATTCAAACATTTTAGAGTGCTTTTTATGGAAAGCAAGAGAACTCTGGCTGGGGTGTGTTGAGCAAGGGATGCTTGTGTGATGTCCAGAAGGTTATCAGAGATAAGGCCTGAGCTCAGGAGAGAAGTGTGGGTGACATGTCGAGGAGTCATCAGATTCTACACAATAACTAAGATAAAAAGTACTGTGGCAATTATGTACTTACTAAGCAAATAAAACCGTGGCTTTCAAACTTTTAATGTCCAAGTCTCACTTCTGATTAGGTTGAGCATTCCTAATTGGAAAAATCCAAAATCCAAGATGCTCCAAACTCTGAAACTTTTTGAATTCTAACATGATGCCACAAGTGGAAAACTCCACACCTAACACTTCTGCTTTCTAATGGTTCAAGTTACACAAATTTTATTTCACGCACAAAATTATTAAAAATATTGTATACTGCACTGTTTTTAACTTGTGGACAAAGACTTATGGATAGGTGCAAAAAATAAATCCTCTTTTGCAACCCAGAACTCATTGTTCAGTATGAGTTTTGATACACATAAGAAGGGATATTATGATACCTGAGACAGTTAACTGATGGGAGTATTGATAGCCACAAAGGTTGGTTCCAAGCCAGGCACAGTGGCTCAAGCCTGCAATCTCTACACTGAGGCGGGAGTATTGCTTGAAACCAGGAGTTCAAGAACAGCCTGGGCAAGAAAGTAACAAACACCTCATCTTCACAAAAATTTAAAAATTAGCTGGGTACTGGGGCATGTGCCTGTAGTTGC
Organism: Papio anubis; assembly: GCF_008728515.1. NCBI lineage: Eukaryota > Metazoa > Chordata > Mammalia > Primates > Cercopithecidae > Papio > Papio anubis. The sequence goes on from NC_044981.1 coordinate 33,972,531, forward strand.
AGCTACTCAGGAAGGGGAGGCTGACGCAAAAGGACTGAGCTCAGGAGTTGGAGGCTGCACTGAGCTTTGATGGTACCACTGTACTCCAGCCTGGGTAACAAAGACAGACCCTGTCTCTTAAAAAAAAAAAAGACTGATTCTAGGACTGTAAAATAGATAAACAGCATGGGATATAAGGGAAATCCTCAGCAGTATTAATTTTGCATTACAATTTCATGTTGACGATACATACGATGGCTTTTTGTTTTAATGGCTTTTATCTTGAGAACATGATGTCTAGAGTTAAAGGTACTGGCATATTCCACACATCTGTACTATTCCTGAGTGTGACCGCTTAGGAATGAATATGATTTGAACTCATTCATGTTAAGGGAGGGTGTCAAATTGAGAACCAGGCAGATCCACACCTACAGTAAAAAGGACCCTAAACTAAACTGGTTGAAGAAATTAGATCCCAAAGATTCTTGGTGAATTTTGAAGTCTTCATCAGTATATCCATATTAAAAGGAGATGACAGAAGCCAAAGTAAAAGAATTATGGGCTGACAGACAACTGGATTAAAATAAGCATCAGTTTCATTAAAAAGGGCTAACTTGAAGGTCAATCTTTTGACTCCAGCTCTTTAGTGGATCTAAAGTGGCCTTGATGGACAGTGGAAGAAATCACAACATGGAATTCCTTGAATAAAAATATATTGACTTTAAAAAAAATAACAAATAAAAATAAAAAAATTGTATAACATTACCTTCAGGTTGTGTGTATAAGTACATATGAACATAAATAAATTTCATGTTTACACCTGGGTTCCATCCCCAAGATACTGTATCTTATGTATACATGTATGTACATATGGTCAATTGACAATGTCACAATGGGCTAATACATGTGATACAGTGTGGTTTGTCATAGTTATTTGCAGCAGACAACCACAGTTCCTTATTGTTTGTAGATTCTGGTGGGTACAATCATTTTAGAACACTGGATTATAATTATGCAAATATTATGCATTACATGCCAAAATATCTTTTTTCTCTTAGAGAAATATGCAAATATTTCAAAATTTGAAAAAATCCAAGATCCAAAACACTTCTGGTCCCAAGCATTTTGGATAAATGATACTTGACAACCTGCAGTACTTTTGGCAGCATAACTGAATAATTAAAACTCAAATCGTCACTAAAGAAGTCAGCAAGATGACTATGATGGATTTTAAAAGATCTACAGCACTTAGAAAGTGTCTGAAGTTACTGCACTATTCCTCTCAATGTCTTTTAATACCATACCATACCATTGTTCAAATAAAACTATTTACTGCTCTTTTACCCCCTGAAGCAACCTGAATCCTTCTCTGGCACTTTCTTTCTCGACTTTATGCATTGCTTTTTTTTTTTGAGATGGAGTCTTGCTCTTGTTGCCCAGGCTGGAGTGCAATGGCACGATCTCAGCTTATTGCAACCTCCGCCTCCCGGGTTCAAGCGTTTCTCCCGCCTCAGTCTCCTGAGTAGCTAGGATTACAGGCATGTGCCACCATGCCCAGCTAATTTTATGCATTGCCTCTTATCTCTCATAAGCTGTATCCAGCTTTGCACCAAGACAAGAGACCCCTTAGCTCAAAGGTACATCCCATAGGCATCACTGTTAAAGTTATGGCAGCAGCTGGGTCCAGTGCCACGTGCTGTGCCTCCAGCAACTTTGGAGGTTGAGGTGGGAGGATCGCCTGAGCCCAGGAATTGGAGTCTAGCCTGAGCAACATAGTGAAACCCTGACTCTTAAAAAAAAGTAGTTGTGAGCCAGGCTCAGTGGCTCACGACTGTAATCCCAGCACTTTGGGAGGCCGAGGCAGGCAGATCACTTGAGGCCAGGAGTTCAAGACCAGCCTGGCCAACACAATGAGACTCCATCTCTAAAAAGAAACAGAAATTTAAAATAATAATAATAAATTAATTGAAAGCTGAAGGATAAGTAGAAGCCATTCAGCTATTTATTCAACAAATATCTACTGAACACCTACTATGTGCCGGGCACTGTTGTAGTGGAGATACAGCATTAAACAACAGGAAACAATTTCTGTCTCCATAGAACTTACATTTTGGTAAGGGTGACGACAGTAGGAATGAGCCCCTATTATTTGTCTAGGTTTTTTATAGAAAGTCAAATTTCTACCTGTGCCACAGGGTAGAGTACCTTGACGTGATTCACTAGGGCCGAAGAGTTTGGTCCTAAGTCTCCTGATGATTTCTAGGAACCAGCCAACAAGGTAACATATGAGAAAAGTCTATAAACACTATACATATAGAGAATGTGTCCTATTCATTCTGTACTCCCACCACCTAGTATAAATAAATGACATAGGAGCAGTACTCAATAAATGATGAGATGAATCACAATTTTCAAAATCACAGTCAATGTAAAGAAGGCAAAATATTAGACACTATAGAGTCAGTGCTGAAATACCATTACAAGCTGAGTACATTCCTTCTCTAAATTTAATCTGAAAAATCTAATCTGGAGAATTACACTGTACCTGAGTGTTCAACTATAAAAGTAAAAATAAAATTCTGTTCTAATCAGGAGTACTAATTAAGAACACCCAAGCATAATTAAAATCTATCTCTGAAGTGCATTATAAGAATATGCCTGTGCATACACAACACACAGAGAATTACCTTATTAACTGGATTACTGTGGTTTAAATATGGACAGTCAAGAACAGAGGACCACACCTAGCTGCCAATATTTGAGTATACATTTACTAGCAACTGGAGGAAGAGATGTTTCAGACTTGAGACGCAGAGGGAAAAAAACCCAAGACAAAAGTTTTACATAATACTGCATCCTCTTATAGTACTATCTCATTAAAACACTATTCTAGAAATTGTTTCCCAAAATCCATTATATGCCTAAGAGAAAAACTGTACAAGAATAACATTTTGAGTCTGTGTAGAAAGAATTAAAAACCTTGGCCATCTTAAATCCCCACCATGAAAATATGGAAGGAAGAAAGGGCCAGTAAACTCAGATCTACCATTAACTAGCTGTGGAATCTTTGGCCCTCACTCAGTTTTTCCATCTATACCTTTCGGGGGTTAGACTAGAATCATATCTAAGGTTTATTCCAACTCTATTATTTTGTATTTATTCATTAAAAAGTAACTTATATGTTTTACTTCTGGGGAAAATGAGGTTTGCTATGTGGAAGGAAAAACAATTCCCAAGGGATAGAAAGTTATCTTAACAATACAGAGTTCACTTTCCATTGCAATCCTCTGGCACAATATGAATTCTGAGTTTTACCCACTTACATGTGGTATTAGTTATCTAAAGATGCCATACAAATTAACACAAACAGTCCGGGCAAAGTGGCTCATGCCTGTAATCCCAGCACTTTGGGAGGCCGAGGCAGGTGGATCACTTGAGGTCAGGAGTTCGAGATTTGAGACCAGCCTGGCCAACACAGTGAAACCCCATCTCTACTAAAAATACAAAAATTAGCCGGGCATGGCGACGCGTGCCTGTAATCCCAGCTACTCGGGAGGCTGAGGCAGGAGAATCACTTGAACCCAGGAGATGCAGGTTGCAGTGAGGTGAGATCATGCCACTGCACTCCAGCCTGGGGAAACAGAGCAAGACTCCGTCTCAAAAAAAAAAAAAAAAAAAAAGAAAAAGAAAGAAATTAACACAAACTTAGTGGCTGAAATAACACCAATTTATCATCTTAAAGTTCTGGAGATCAGAAATCCAGAATGGGTCTCACTGGGCTAAAATCAAGGTGTTGGCAGGGCTGCATTCCTTCTGGAGGCTCTGGGAAAGAACTCATCGCCTGGCTTTTTCACATTCTAGAGGCTGCCCACATTTCTTGGCTGGTGGCCCCCTTCCTCCATCTTCCGCCAGGAATACTGCATTTCTTTGATCATTCTTCTGTAGCCATCTCTCTCTCTCCGACTATAGTTGGGAAAGTTCCTCCACTTTTAAGAACCCATGTGATTAAGTTCAGCCCATCTGGGTAACCCAGGATAATCTCCCCATTTCAAAGCCTTTAACCTTATTCACGTCTGCAAAGTCCTTTCTGCCCTACAAGGTAACATATTTACAAGTTCCATTTTTGAGGAGCCATTATTCTCTCTACTACCGATACCTAATCATCCAATCAAGATCATAAGAATTTATCTCAAGCTTGGAAGTCCATTGACTTCCTCCATTTTGTACTTAGGGGGTCTCACTACATTCTTTCCTTTCTTTTTTTTTATTAATCATCCAGTTGGACAACAATATTCTAATCTAAAATAAAATTTAACATTTTATATCATTCTGAAAATGCATTCAGAAATTCAGAAAACAAAGTAAAACATCTGGTTTCTCAATTTTGTAATAAAGCTATAAGGCCAGGCGCAATGGCTCACACCGGTAATCCCAGCACTTTGGAAGGCTGAGGCAGGCAGATCACGAGGTCAGGAGATCAAGACCATCCTGGCTAACACGGTGAAACCCCGTCTCTACTAAAAATACAAGAAAAAAAAAAATTAGCCAGGCGTGGTGGTGGGCTCCTGTAATGCCAGCTACTCGGGAGGCTGAGGCAGGAGAATGGCGTGAACCCGGGAGGCGGAGCTTGCAGTGAGCCGAGACCACGCCACTGCACTCCAGCCTGGGCTTCACAGTGAGACTCCGTCTCAAAAAAAAAAAAAAAAAAAAAAAAATTAGCTGGGCGTGGTGGCATGTACCTGTAGTCCCAGCTACTCAAGAGGTTGAGGGGGAAGAATCGCTTGAACCCTAGAAGCGGAGGTTGCACTGAGCTGAGATCACGCCACTGTACTCCAGCTTGGGCAACAGAGCGAGAGTCCGTCTCAAAAACATAATAATAGGCAAATCTGCTATATATAATGCATGAGTTACCTCAAACCCAATCACTGAAAAATTATTTTAAAAATTAGTCTCAATCCCTTATGTGATTCTGAAATTTGAGCAGCAAGCAATAAACACATGAAGTATATTTTTTTACAGATTTTGAGACATAATTAAGCTACGATAAATTACACATTTAAAATATACAATTCGATAAATTCTGACATATGTACATATATCCATGAATTCATCATGACAATTAAGATGATGAACATACCTATTACTCACAAATATTTCCTTCATAAGTCATCCGTTTGCAACTCCGGTCTCCAGGCAATCTGATCTGCTTTTTGAGTAGATTTTATAGAATTTCATATAATGTGCCATTTTTTTCTGGCTTCATTTCCTTACTATAATTATATTGAGAATAAAATAAGTTGTATCAATTGTTCATTCCCTTTTATTGTTGAATAGTATTCCATCATATGAAGATACCACAAATGTCCCTGTTGATGCACATTTGAATAGATTCAATTCTTGCCTATTACAAATAAACCTGCCACGTATTTGTAAACAAATCTTTATGTGGTCATATGTATTCATTCCTCTTGGATAAATGCCTAGGAGCAAAATAGTTGGGTCACTTGGTAGTGTCAATTTTAAGTCCTTAAGAAAATGCCAAACTGTTTTCCAAAGTGGTTGTACCATTTTACATTCCCACCACAAGTGTATGAGAGTTTCAGCTGCTCCACATCCTCACCAACACTTGTTACTGTCAGGCTTTTAAACTGAAGACACTGTAATGTCTTCTCTAAATTTAATCTGAAAAATCTTATCTGGAGATTAGACACTGTAATGTCTTCAGTTTAAAAGCCTGACAGTAACAAGTGTTGGTAAGGATGTAATGGTATATTCTTATAGTTTTAGTCTGCATTTCACTAATGACTAATGATGTTGATCATCTTTTATGTGCTTATTTGCCATTCATGTATCTTTTCTGACAAAGTATCTGTTCAAATCTTTTGCTTATTTTTTTTACTAGGTTATGTGCTTTACTGAGTGTTTTTTCTTTTCTTTTCTCTTTTTTTTTTTTTTTTTGGTTGGAGACAGAGTCTCACTGTGACAACCAGGCTGGAGTGCAGGGGTGCAATCTCAGTTCACTGTTCACTGCAACCTCTGCCTCCTGAGTTCAAGCGATTCTCATGACTCAACCTCCCAAGTAGCTAGGATTACAGGTGCCTGCCACCATGCCTGGCTGATTTTTGTATTTTTAGTAGAGACGGGGTTTCTCCATGTTGGTCAGACTGGTCTCAAACGCCCGACCTCAGGTGATCCGCCTGCCTCGGCCTTCTAAAGTGCTGAGATTACAGGCGTGAGCCACCGCACCTGGCTAACATTGACACTATTTTGTGAACAAAAATACGATCTATCTTAGTAAATGTCCTGTGTGTAACTGAAAGGAATGTGTATTCTGCTTGTATTGGGTAGAATACTATGTAAATGTCAATTAGGTTAGTTGATAATGTAGTTCACATCTTCTTAATTATTTTTTGTCTACTTGTTCTATCAATTATTGAGAGAAGCGAGGTATTGAAATCTCCAACTATAATTTTAGATCTATTTGTCCTTTCAGTTCTGTCAGTTTCTGATTCATATATCTTGAAGCTCTGTTATTAGGTGCATATTTACAACTATTAATTTCACTTGAAAGCAGCCAATCATGAAAGGCCATACATTATACGATCCCATTTATAAGAAAGGTTCAGAATAGGCAAATTCTCTCTGTAACACTGCTATGAACATTTTTGTGCCTAAGCTTTTATCATACGTAACTGAAAGTATGGCTTCTTGGCTGGGTGCGGTGACTCATGCCTGATCCCAGGCACTTTGGGAGGCTGAAGCAGGCAGATCACCTGAGGTCACGAGTTCAAGACTAGCCCGACCAACATGGTGAAACCCCGTCTCTACTAAAAATACAAAAATTAGCTGGGCATGGTGGCAGATGTCTGTAATCCCAGCTACTCAGGAGGCTAAGGCAGGAGAATCTCTTGAAACCGGGTGGCAGTTGCAGTGAGCAGAGATCGAGCCATTGCACACTCCAGCCTAGGCGACAAGAGCAAAACTCCGTCTCAAAAAAAAAAAAAAAGAGTATGGCTTCTTGAACACAGTCTGCTTGAGTGAGAGAATGTCAGCTTGACAACACGGCAGCGGTATGGTGTTGTGCAAGTCACTCACCTTCTCTGTGCCACGGTTTCCCTGTCTAAAACACAAGGCTATCATTTACCAACGTCTCTTGGGATTGTGAGGACTAAAGTAATGCACATAAAGGGCTTTCTACAGTGCCTGTTACATGGTAAACTTTCAACATTAGTAGCAGTAGATGTTGTAATTATCATTTAGTTTGTGTTACTTTCTCTTTTTTTAAATTTTTTTTTTTTTTTTTTAGAGAGACAAGGTCTTGCTATGTTGCCCAGGCTGATCTCAAATTCTTGGGCTCAAGTGATCCTCCTGCCTCAGTCTCCTAAGTTGCTGAGATTTACATGCAAAAGCCACTGTGGCTGGCTAGTTTGTATTATTTTCTTAAGAAGATTTCCAGAAGTGGTATGACCTCGTCAGAAACCATGAGCATTTACACGTCTGATTTTTTTTTTTTTTTTTTGGAGACAGAGTTTCGCTCTGTTGCTCAGGCTGGAGTACAGTGTCACAGTCAAGGCTCACTACAGCCTCAACCTCCCAGGCTCAAATGATCCTCCCACCTCAGCCTTCTGAGTAGCTGGGATTAGAGACATGCACAACCACACCCAGTTAATTTTTTATTTTATCTTTTTTGTAGAGACGAGGTTGCACTATGTTGCCCAGGCTGTTCCTGAACTCCTGGGCTCAATTGATCCTCCAACCTCAGCCTCCCAAAGTGCTGGGATTACAGGTGTGAGCCATCACACCTGGCTGTGTCCAAATATATTTCAACAAACTATATCTCAAACTGGGTATACTAATATTTGGTGCCACTAGTAAGTATATATAAATATATAAGAGAACAAGGATTACCTAGCTATCATAATTACAGTAAATTTGTTTTGTTAATAGGAATCTCATTTCAATTGTGCATTCATTTTTGCTGCTTTTGGCCCTTAGTTGTTTAAAAGCCAATAGTTTTCTAATTATCCTGTGAATCCTACACACCATGAATACCTACTGAATATGAAATGTCTGTAAGACCCTCTTCTAGAGGCTACACAGAAAACTGAAATAAGTTAGCCCAAGGATTTTTTGTGAAGGCAAAGAAACATTTTAATTCCAAATAATTATGATTAAGTAGAAGAGAGCTACAAAGTGTTTCTGAGGGTCCAAAGGAGGCAGAAGATGGCAGTGTCTGAGCTGGTCCTCAAAGGATGGGCATACTTTCAACCGGCAAGGGTGTGGCAAGAGTAAAATCAAGGCTGGTAAAAGAATACAGCACGCTTCAAGCCTAAGCAGCTTAAGTACAAAGTGGCTCGGGGCAGAAGTGATGAGAGAGCAAGAGCACAAAGAGGACCCTCTAAAACAGAGCCAGTGACCATATGAGCTGAGGGGGAGGGCTTCTCACAGGGCAAACTGTACAGAAAGACACGAAGACACAAAGCATCATGACCCATCCAGGGAGCTTCATGTGATCCCATTTGGCTGAAGTGAAGGGTACATGTGGGAAAGAAGCAGATGATGCTAAATAAACAGGCAGAGGCCTGACTGTGAAGGACCTTGTGTGCCAAAATAAAGTATGTGAACATTATTCCAAAGGCAACAGGGAACTGAGGCATTTTTAAGAAAAGAAGTGACAAGCAGACTAGCTTTAAGAAAAAATTACTCTGGAACTCCAATAGTTTCCCATCTTACACAGGTAAAACCCAAAGTCCTTCTTATGCTTAATACCCTATATATGCTGATCATTGGCTATCTCTGAAATTATTTCTCCTTCTCCCCTCACTCACTGCTCTGGCTACAGTGGCCTTCTTGCTGCCTCCTCCCATGTGCCCTTTCCTCAGGGCCTTTGCACTTGCTCTCCCCTCTACCTGGAACTCTTCCCTGGATAGCTGCAGAGCTCGCCCCTTACTCCCTTCAGGTCTGCCTTCATGTTCAAACCTTTTCTCATCAGAGTTGCTTTTACTGTTACCAGAAATAAAAGAGCAAAAATCGACTATAATCAGCCCCACTATGTTTTCCTCCAGTGTATTTATAGTATTTGTATACTGCCTGTTTCTCCTTACTAGAATATAAGCTCTATGATGGATCCCTTCAATAAAAATGTGACATTGAGACTGTTATTACTGCCACGTCCGGACAGCAAATCGAAGGGACGAGCTCAGTAAATCTATCCATGGATATACTGCTAGTGAACAGTGGAACCAAGGAGAATGACTCCGGAGCTTGCACTCTAACTATTTTACATACTGACTCCCCCGTAGTGTCACAGGTCCCTGACTCTGATTCTAAAGCATTTCCTGTGAACAGGCTCCATGCTGACAAGCACTAAGCCAGCAAAAACTCTGAATTCATAGTATGTCCTTTTAAAAAGATGGTGATTCTTATAATTTGTATTTGCCAGGTTTTAAATGCCGGGAATATTTTTTAAATAATTAATTAAAATGTACAAAGTATCTGGACTTTTACCTATCCAAAAATTAGCCATTTTTTTTAGACCCACAGATATTCAAACAAGATGAAAATATTTTATGAACTAAAAGAAACACAGCATATGACACCAAAAACTACTTTCCCAAGACCCTTTTTCAGGTACCACATTCAATTTCAGGAATAAAACTCAACACTTTAAAATAATCATCAAAATTTTCTGACATGCCACTCCCAGAGGAAGAACAATCTGGTATCTACAGGAAAACATCCAGCAAATATAATATCATATGCACAGTAAAAGAATGAAAGGTAGGCCGCAGTAACATTTCTCTTTATTCTTTCCCCACTCCTGAAATTATTAAATTTCCTCTCTGCCTGGGCATTCTTTCATCCCATCTCCCATTACTATCAGTATCCTCTCCTTAAAATGTAGTTCTCAATCAACAGCTGTTCCCATCAACCACTTCATACCAGAACTCATCCACTCTTAATTTCAACTACTACCTCTATTAGTATAACTCCCAAATCCTAATAGAGGTAGTAGCTGAAATTAAAAGTGGCATAATTTCTCCCTCTTTCCTTCTCCAATCTTTGATTTCTCTCACTTCAGAACCCTTTTATTTCCTGATGTTTTTAAGGAAAATTAACTTTTTCAAAATTGGTCCCTTGTCCATTTACTTCATAATCTGTATTATCTGGCCATTCTCCTAGGTTTGCAACTTCAATATAATTTTTCTCCACTTAATCAATAGGACCTACCAACTATTCACTGTGTTTCTTATCTTACTTTCGGCTCCATAGCTATCACCACATTTTGCGTTTTCTTCCTTTCCTTCGTGAATTACTATAGTTCTCCAGAGGACCTGCCTACCTCCAGACGGCTCACTCACTCCCACTCATTCTGTACACACTGCTAGTGAAGCCTTTCTGACAGCGCACCCACCATATTACTCTCTAATTCGCAGACCTTAAATCGTGCCCCAGCACAACAAATCTAAACTTCTCAAACCAGCACTCAGCGTCTTCCGCTCCTTTAGAACGTTACTAGTAAATGTTCATCTTTTTTTTTTTTAGAGGAGTCTCGCTCTGTCACCAAGCTGGAGTGCAGCGGTGCGACCTCAGCTTACTGCAACCTCCGCCTCCCAGGTTCAAGCAATTCTCCTGTCTCAGCCTCCCAAGTAGCTGGGACTACAGGCGCGAGCCACCATGCCCAGCTAATTTTTTTTGTATTTTTAGTAGAGATGGGGTTTCACCATATTCGCCAGAATGGTCTCAATCTCTTGACTTCATGATCCGCCCCCCTCAGCCTCCCAAAGTGCTGGGATTATAAGCATCAGCCACCGCACCCAGCTGTAAATGTTTATCTTAAACATTCTAAAAAGATAAAAACCTAGAAACCCAACATTCTGATCTTCCACATCTGAATCTGTACAAAGCACACTATGGGTCTGTGGAGGTCATAGTACAACATCTTCCACCTAACTTCAACAGATCACATCAGGCAATGGAACTATAGATAGTCCCCAACTTATGGTTTGGGTCACGAGTTTCAACTTTATGATGGTGAGAAGGCGATACGCATTCAGTAGAAACAGTACTCCAAGCACCCACACGACTATTCTGTTTTTCACTTTCAGTTTTCAATAAATTATGTGAGACATTCAACACATTATAAAATAGGCATTCTATTAGATGGTTTTGCCCAACTGTAGGCTAATTTAAGTGTTCTGAGCACGTGTAAGGTAGGTTATGATGTTCAGTAGGTTAGGTACATTAAATGCATTTTCAACTTGTGATATTTTCTTTTTTTTTTTTTTTTTTTTTTTTTTTTTGAGACGGAGTCTCACTGTGTCTCCCAGGCTGGAGTGCAGTGGCGCGATCTCGGCTCACTGCAAGCTCCGCCCCCCGGGTTCACGCCATTCTCCCGCCTCAGCCTCCCAAGTAGCTGGGACTACAGGCGCCCGCTACCGCGCCCGGCTAGTTTTTTGTATTTTTAGTAGAGACGGGGTTTCACCATGTTAGCCAGGATAGAACTTGTGATATTTTCTATTTACAATGAGTTTATCAGGAGGTAAAACCACCATAAGCCAAGGAACATATATATTACCTAATCTATCATCTTCTGAACATCTCAAGTTACCATGACAAGGATTCATTTTCAGAAGTTTAATCCTTCTAATCCACAAAATGAAAGTGTGTACAGTTATCAGAAAAATAACACTTCATATCTTTAGTAAGAGTACAAATTAGTAGAATATTTTTAAGGGCAAATTTCCCAATATCTACTGAAAGTTTATGTGCAAATATCCTTTAGCCCAGCAATACCATTTCCAGGAAATAACCTGCAGATATTCTCACAGGAGCAAGCAAAAATACATGCAGAAACACTACTATTATAGTTTAAAAAAAAGGGGGAGGAGGGAGTGGATTTCCTTAATAGACTTCTATTATACATCTCTACAATGGAATATTATACAATTAAAAATTAAGACACAGTTACAAATAAACTGATATGGAAAGTTTAAGAATGCCATGAAGGGGAAAAAAAGCTATTTATAGAACAGAATATAAATATTCTATTTGTGTAAAGAAAATGTATATGAAGGCTGGGCGCGGTGGCTCACGCCTCTAATCCCAACACTTCGGGAGGCTGAAGCAGATGGATCACGAGGTCAAGAGATCAAGACCATCCTGGCCAACACAGTGAAACCCCGTCTCTACTACAAATACAAAAATTAGCTGGGCATGGTGGCGGGCGCCTATAATCCCAGCTACTCGGGAGGCTGAGGCAGGAGAATCCCTTGAACTCAGGAGGCAGAGGTTGCAGTAAGCCGAGATCGCACCACTGCACTCCAGCCTGGGGACAGAGCGAGACTCTGTCTCAAAGAAAAAGAAAAAGAAAATGAAAAAAGAAAAGAAAATGTATATGAAGAGAAAATACCTAGAAAAAAATATAGTAAGCCATTAATAGTAGCTAATTCTGGAGAATGGGGCTCAGGGGAAGAAACAATAAATTTTCACTTGTTTTTTTTTTGTGTGTGTGTGTGTGCGCGCATACATACATGCATGCCTTTTAAAAAAATAATCAGTTTATTAAATTTACATTAATAAAGAAAACTGAGTACAGCAAAGGCTCTTAACCTTAGATGAATATAATTGAACTTGATTATCCATAGTACAAGAAATATGAGCTACTAAAAGTGCTTAATGAGAAACTCATCCATTCATTCAACTATTTATGGAACACTTACTATGCGTCAAGCATTGTGCCTGACACAATGGTGAACAAGAAAGACCTAGTCCCTGCTCCCAAGGAACTTACAGAAAGGCCTTTTGGACTCCATTTTTCCTGTCTCCCCTGTAAGAACCACTCTGACTTACAAGTGTGTGCTCTCATTATGCCTATTATGCTTATGGCTCCCATAAGACAAATATTAATTAATAGAATCATTATATCAACAAAAAAGAATCCTTAAAATGATTAACCCATTTCCTCCATAATTAATTTTTAAAGTTATTAGAAGCATAATCTGTGGAAAGAACAACTCAACAAACACTCTTTCAAATAAACAAGAAGTAACCTAGTTGGCTGGGCGCAGTGGCTCATGCCTATAATCCCAACACTTTGGGAGGCCGAGGCAGGTGGATCACCTGAGGTCAAGAATTTGAGATCAGCCTGGCCAACATGGTGAAACCCCATCTCTACTAAAAACATAAAAATCAGTCAGGAGGCCGGGAGCGGTGGCTCAAACCTGTAATCCCAGCACTTTGGGAGGCCGAGACGGGATCACGAGGTCAGGAGATCGAGACCATCCTGGCTAACACGGTGAAACCCCGTCTCTACTAAAAAAAATACAAAAAACTAGCCGGGCGAGGTGGCGGGCACCTGTAGTCCCAGCTACTCGGGAGGCTGAGGCAGGAGAATGGCGTAAACCCAGGAGGCGGAGCTTGCAGTGAGCTGAGATCCGGCCACTGCACTCCAGACTGGGCCACAGAGCGAGACTCCGTCTCAAAAAAAAAAAAAAAAAAATCAGTCAGGCATGGTGGGGGGCGCCTGTAATTCCAGCTACTCAGGAGGCTGAGGCAGGAGAATCACTTGAACTCAGGAGGCAGATGTTGCAGTGAGCTGAGATCCCGCCACTGCACTCCTGCCTGGGTGACAGAGTGAGACTCTGTTTTGAAAAGAAAGTAACCTAAATGTTAAATGAAGTTTAAGGGAAGAATATTCAAAAATTAGCTAAGAACATTCAAAAAGGGAAAAAAATTATAGGACATTTTTATTTTATTTTCTTCACTAATTTAATTTTTCTACAATGAGTATGTAACACAGTAAGAAAGTAACAGTTATTATTCAAAAAGAATCCCCTATGGCAACAACAGATCAGCTACTGCATAAAATCCAACTCTTCTTCCCACTATACCCGGCCCTTTATGGTCTGGCCTTGCTGAGACTCCTTGTGTCAGCCCAGAGCCCATTCCCCTTTATGCGAAACAGCATCCCGGGACTTTCCTCTGGGAAGCCCTGCTCCTCACCTCTTAGGCTAGGCCCAGTGCCCATTTTTTGTCCGTCAGTGCTTTTTATCCCTTTGGTTACCACAACAGTTCAGGGGGAAACACACGACCCTAACAGACCAAAACCAAAATCAATCTTGAAAAGAGACTAATTTTAATGAAACTATTAAATTGATTATAAGTAAGTGACATGCAATACACCTAAAAATCCTTTTAAAAACCTTTGTAATAAATGGAATTTTCACTTAATGTGGCCCCTAAATATTTTGTGTGACTATAATTTCTTTTGTTAAAATGCACAACAATAACACAATATATAATGACACAATTTCCATTTCTAAGAAGCTATTAGAACTTCATGATTGTCTTAAAGAATTGGAATGTTCAATTCTTATCAATCACATCCTGTTAAAATACTAAGTATAGAAACAGTAAGAAAATGCAGCTCAAACAGGCATATACATTAGTCACATTTCCTCTGACAATTTTTTTTATAACTTCAAAACTAAAGACTCCTGTAGGAAGGATTTTATAAGGAACCTAAAATGCAACAATACCTAAGAAAACATTTGAGATGCAATTAACTTTCCAAAAAAAGTGTGATCAATTAATTATTTTCTTCTCAACTCTAAGAAAGCTATAGAATATATTAATAAATCACAGGAAAACAAAGTTAAATTCAGTGTATGAAAACAGAAGTTAACCATTAGAACTCCTTAAGACTGAAATAGGCTATCCTGTAAAACAGGGACCTCCTCTTCCTTGGAACTAAGCTAAAACTAAAACTCTGGAATTCTCTGGAAATAAGACATCCTTGAGGAATTCAATTGATGTGCCAGCTGTTTTGTTTCTTGAAAGAATATAGCTGAATACATACAATAATCTGTTGCCTTTTTTTCTAGCATTGCACAATGTTCCTGGCCTACAATGCACATATTGTATCTATTATCATATTTAAGCATCTGACAGCATTATTATAAGAATCCTTAATATTCATCTCTAATTAAATACATATATAAATTTTTCAGTTTTCAAAAGAGCACAGCTTTCAGTAAAGTATCATATACATTTTTTCCACAGTCTAAATACAATACATTTCCTGAACTTTTAGCTTTCAGTTTCCTGTTCGTCAGTGGCTACAGCTCTAGAGGCAATACATAAACACACCCCAGCCATGGTATTTCCACTTTGGACAACAGTGGACATGAACTTAATATGACCAATATAATTACACTGCATAGAATGGTACCTGATGGCTAAGAGAGCAACAGAAGAAATTCAATAATTTTCAAAATTGGAAATATAAATTATGTTCCATATGTAAGAATTCACATAACAAACCTCTTCTAACTTATGACTCAGAAAAAGTTTCTCTCTTCTGAAAAACTGAAAAAGCTTTCTTTATTGGACAATAACTATAAAACCCACCCTGTTTCCTTTTTTCTCTTGCTTGCCAGGAAGCTCAGAGCTAAATTTAATATTCAAACACAGAAACTATCTTGCCTCAGATTACTGGTGTAAAGATTTCTTCCCATTCCCTCATTCTGCTCATTATTTCTCAAGTGATTTATGCTCATTTTCTGTCTTTGTTTTTAATGGTCTTTGCCTGTTTTGCTTTAATCACAAACTATCAAATCCTTTTCAATGAATAGGTTAATATAAATTATAAATTAAGCAAAACTTAATGACCTTAGTTTGTATCTTCACATCACTGCATAACTTGTTAATGCAATTTATAAAAAATGGAGGTTCTAAAAGGTATCTTTGCTGTTTTAAAGTTAATTATTTCACGATTCATGATTCACTTTTAGAAAAGCCAATGACAATTTTTTAAATAAAAGAATGATAGAATGAAACAAGGATCAAAACTTAAATTACTAAATTAGAGACACTGAATTAGGAGGATTGAAAATTTTTTAATGTTTTAAATTTACTGACAAAATTGGTCCGGCAAAGCTAGATAACTATCATAAAAAATTAACTTACATAAAGTGTATTAAATTATCAGCAGGCACAGTGGCTCATGCCTGTGATCCTAACACTTTGGGAGGCCGAGGTGGGTGGATCACTTGAGGTTAGGAGTTCAAAACCAGCCTGGCCAATATGGCGAAACCCCGTCTCTACTAAAAATCCAAAAAAAAATTAGCCGAATGTACTGGTGGGCACCTGTAATCCCAGCTACTCGGGAGGCTGAGGCATAAGAATCGCTTGAACCTTGGGAGGTGGAGGTTGCAGTGAGAAAAGATCATGCCACTGCACTCCAGCCTGGGCAACAAAGCGAGACTCCATCTAAAAAAAGAAAAGAAAAGAAAAACTCATATACTGCTATCTGTGTCATTAGCTGCAGAGTAGACGACAGGTATAAAAAAATTGAAACAGTCTAGGAATCTAAGAAAAAGGGGAAAACCTCAGTCACATATTTAAAAAATATAAACGCACACATACACACGAAAATATTTCATATATGGTAATACCAAAGTTTGTTAAATGGAGATAAAAGCAAGGTATTAATGAAATTAATAAGCCAGCTGCAGTGGTTCATGCCTGTAATCCCAGCACTTTCCCAGGCCAAAGTGAGACGATCCACTGAGCCCAGGAGTTTGAGACCAGCCTGGGCAAAATGGTAAAACCAAACTCTGTCTCCACAAAAAATAGAAAAGTTAGTTGGGCATGGTAGTGTGCACCTGTAGTCCCACCTACTTGGGTGGCTGAGGTGGAAGGATTGCTTGAGCCTGGGAGGCAGAGGATGCAGTGAGCTGAGATAGCATCACTGCACTCCAGCCTGCGTAACACAGTGCAACCCTGTCTCAAAAAATAAATAAATAAACAAACAAAACCAGTTAGGTTAAAAGAAACTACAATCCAAAATGACAAATCTGGCCAAAATCTTAAAAAAGGTATCATGAATTGGCCGGGCGCGGTGGCTCAAGCCTGTAATCCCAGCACTTTGGGAGGCTGAGACGGATGGATCACGAGGTCAGGAGATCGAGACCATCCTGGTTAACACGGTGAAACCCTGTCTCTACTAAAAAATACAAAAAACTAGCCGGGCCCGAGGTGGGACGCCGGTAGTCCCAGCCTTCGGGAGGCTGAGAGGCAGGAGAATGGGCCGCCGGGGCCGGAGCTTGCAGTGAGAGCTGAATCCGGCCACTGCACTCCCAGCCTGAAGCGCCAGAGAATTCCGTCTCAAAAAAAAAAAAAAAAAAAAAAAAATATATATATATATATATAAATATATATAATGAATTAAAGAAAATCTAGAATATAGTCATATTAAAATGGAAAAGTGAAATGAACATATTTTATAACGGAAAAGACGGCCTATAAAGCACCTACCATTATATTAAAGGTCCCCACTTTTAGGAGACACAAATAAAATAAAGGAAGGAACAAGGTAGCCAAATCGTATCTATAAAATGAAAGTGAAAACGTCAATTATCCCTCTCTCTCTCTCAAGTTATCAGAATTGCAGGGTAAATACCTAAAGAAGTTAAATTACAAAAAACTTCATATTCTAAGAATGAAGTTAACAGCAAAATGTATTACTATGTAAATTAGTAGTACACCCATAAACATAGTTTAACAAATTTTTTTCAAACAGCAATAAAATAATTCAACATAAGAAAACATTTAAAAAATAGAAACAGAAGTTCCAACACATTATATGAAGGGGCTAAGAGAAACCTACACACACAAGCTCAGCCCTCAAAAGAACCCTAAAATCTAATTTTGAAGCATTTATCTTTTTCCTTTTCTTTTTTTTTTTTTTTTTTTTTTTTTGAGATGGAGTCTCGCCCTGTCGCCCAGGCTGGAGTGCAGCGGCGCGTTCTCCGCTCGCTGCAAGCTCCGCCTCCCGGGTTCACGCCATTCTCCTGCCTCAGCCTCCGAGTAAGCTGGGACTACAGGCGCCCGCCACCGCGCCCGGCTAATTTTTTGTATTTTTAGTAGAGGCTAGGTTTCACTGTGTTAGCCAGGATGGTCGCGATCTCCTGACCTCGTGATCCGCCGGCCTCGCCTCCCAAAGTGCTGGGATTACAGGTGTGAGCCACCGCGCCCGGCCGCTATCTTCTCACTTAATAGAATAATTAGAAGATAAAATTTGTTATAAAGGGCAATCATCCAAATACAAAACAAGTTACAGATCAGAAAAGGGTGAAAAAATCCCCTTTTACCTTCAGAAAAATGAAGACAAGAAAAAGAAACTAAACCATGAGAAACATAAATAAATAATCTGATACAAGGTATTGAGGACATGGAAAAAAGTTTTGTATAGGCATTTGTGAATTATACAATTCAACTTCACAGTGTTTAAAAATAATGAAGAAAAATCAATATTTCAGTAAAAAGCAATCTAGTCCAGAAGCTTGTTTTTTTCTTTTTTTTTTTTTTTTAGAAATAATGTGGCAGATTGCAGAGGTTTAGGACATCTTTATGTAACCCAGGCCAATTTTTACTTCTTTAATCATGGGAAAGAATACAGAACATGAAAAGTTTACCATTTGCAAAATGATTTTGATTATGCTTATGGCAACTAAGAAGTATCTGTGGCGGGGCACGGTGGCTCACGCCTGTAATCCCAGCACTTTGGGAGTCCAAGGTGGGTGGATCACGAGGTCAGGAGATCGAGACCATCTGACCAACACGGTGAAACCCCGTCTGTACTAAAAAAAAAAATACAAAAAATTAGCTGGCGTAGTGGCGGGCGTCTGTAGTCCTTGCTACTGGTGGGCTGAGGCAGGAGAATGGCATGAACCCGAGAGGCGGAGCTTGCAGTGAGCCGAGATCGTGCCACTACACTTCAGCCTGGGCAATATGCAAATGTTCAAAATGCAGAGAGGGCAAATGTATTTAAACATACGCTTCGAGGGAAGAAAAGGAAGTGACATGATAGTGAATTGGTGATTGGGAATTAATATATATGAGAAAAAATTACCAGCCCTGTAAAAAGGGAAGATGGTATTTATTGAGCAACTGGTATGACCAGACACTAAGCTTAGGGCTTTATATATACATTCTATCACATTACATCTAGGTAGAAAAACAATGTAGAAGAAAATGCTTGAATACATAACATACCATTATGTGTTGTGTGTGGCATATATTAAAATCTGAGAGATTGGCTGGGTGTAGTGGCTCCTGCCTGTAATCCCAGCACTTTGGGAGGCCAGGGCAGGCAGATCACTTGAGGCCAGGAGTTTGAGACCAGCCTGGGCAACAGAGTGAGACTCCATCTCTACAGAAAATTTAAAAATTAGCCAGGTGCAGTGGTGTGCACCTTTAGTCCCAACTACTTGGGAGGCTGAGGTGGGAAAAATGCTTGAGCCTGGGAAGGAACTTTGATTGTGCCACTGCACTCCAGCCTGGGCAACAGAACAAGACCCTGTCTCAAAAAAAAAAAAAAAGAAAAAGGAACAAAAGTCCACTCTTTTGAGAATACTATTTATGTTTATAATACTATTATATTTATAATTTACAACTCCAAAAATGAAAGCAAGAAACCCTCTTCTTTTCAAAGCAGATTTTTGAGTCTTGGTTTTAAGCATTAAGAATAGTGACGCTCATCTGAGGAATACAATCATGTGCTTATTAATAAGGTTGAATTATTATCTTACAGTTTCTGGTAGTAAAATTATTTTTTGTCTTGGTGCTTAATAGTAGTAACAAAAAATTTATTTATTGTACTAGTATAATTCCCACCCAGATGGCTGAGAATCACACTGAGATGATAGTAAAAAATAGCCTTCGTCTAGCCCTGAAAGGGGCAGCCCTGCTCATTCATTAGCTGTGGATCTTGAGCATGTGTCTCTACTTCCTCTGAACCTCAATTTCCTCATCTGTAAAACAAGATGGCTGGACTAGAGGATAGTTCCCTTCCTTCTTCCCCTTCTCCCTCTCTTCAGTCCTTTCCACTTCATGGCTTGATGATTTAGGATCTAGACTGGGGTTTTGAGGACAGAGAAGAAACACTAGCAGAAACCCACTAAACTTTGAAGAAAAGAAGTAAGGATTATGTAAACAACTAGAATACGGAGAAACAGAGAAAGGCAAACACATTTACAAAAATAAATGAACAAATAAAGAGGCATAATGGCTCAATTTAGAAGATTATGAGCTTTACTATCAACATTAGCTTGAATAGAAGTTTCAGTTATTTTGAAATCAAGAAAGGTAGAGATGCTGGAGATACAGACTTAGAAATTATCTGTAACACATAAGAGTTGACAAATAACCCAAGAATCTTTCCAAGTTCCCTCAGTACGTATGGAAGAGATGTCACACTTCTTGGCTTAATCATTCATAACTCTGCCCCTACGTATTCATCCACTATTTTCCCACAAGCTATCCCTCTGGCCAATTTGGCTTCATCATTTCAAACAAACCCTCCATTATTACTCAATGTTCTATCTGAAATGCATTCTCCCTTCTCTCAACTTATTAATAATAATTTATCAAGCCCTAACAATGTTTGCAGAACTATTCTAAGTGT
The DNA here is from genome assembly GCF_008728515.1 of Papio anubis. Classification (NCBI taxonomy): domain Eukaryota; kingdom Metazoa; phylum Chordata; class Mammalia; order Primates; family Cercopithecidae; genus Papio; species Papio anubis. The sequence continues at coordinate 33,992,980 of NC_044981.1, forward strand.
TTTACATGTATTAACTCATTCAATTCTCTCAACAATCCTAGGAGTGAGATCATATCACTTGCTTAAGATGACACAGTAGCAGAACTAGGATTCAAACACAAGCAGTCTGGCTCCAAGGAGACTGTCAACTTGCTAATTAGTCCTTCAAAGCTGAGATCAAGCTCTGTCACCTTCCTAAAGTTCTCATTTGCTGAGCAATTATTCCTGCCTCTTGAACCCTTAAGTAAACCACTCCTTTGCCACTTACCATTGGATCTAGGTTGTTAATTATCTTTTGCATGTATGTTCTGTCTTTTCTGAGAGCAGGATCATGTCCTGTTCATTTTGTTAACCCTACTTAGAACCTACCAGAACTTAATCAATATCTGCAACAGAGCAGTACTTATTAATGAAACTACAATAGTATTTAATATTTACTGAAGACATACTAGGAGCTGAGCTAAGCGCTTTACACGTATTGTCTCATTTAATCCTCACAACAACCTTGAGATAAGTGCTCATTTTGTCTCTCTCACATGTTATAGAAGAGGAAACTGAGACTTGGAGAAAATAAGTATTTTATCCCATATCACAAAGTGGTAGTGATAAGATTCACTGAAGTCTTATAGGAGTCTATACCATACTATAGGCTGGGCGCGGTGGCTCACGCCTGTAATCCCAGTACTTTGGGAGGCCGAGGCAGGCGGATCACAAAGTCAGGAGTTTGAGACCAGCCTGACCAACATGGTGAAACCCCGTCTCTACTAAAAATACAAAAATTAGCCGGGCATGGTGGCACGTGCCTATAATCCCAGCTACTCAGGAGGCTGAGGCAAAAGAACTGCTTGAACCTGGGAGGCAGAGGTTGCACTAAGCCAAGATCACACCACTGCACTCCAGCCTACGTGACAGAGAAACACTCCATCTCAAAAAAAAAAAAGAGTCTATACCATACTCTTAATCCCCAGCCTACCACATAACACCTCGAGGGAAGAAAGCATCAATCCTAACAATTCAATTCAACTTGCACTTAGCAGCAGCAATACTTCAGCATTACTGAATGCTGTGGATTTAGAATTAGAAGTTCAGCTCTGCCTTCAAGAAACTCACAGTCCATTATGACTTCAGGATCAAACTTTTATCATTACAAAAGTCATCATCATCAAAACTTAGGACTTTAACTTATATTTTAGGTGCAAAATCAAAACAATCCTTGGAATTCTCTTTTACACCATTCCTTCTACCCTCAGGTTTGCCCACCCCCTCTAACCCTAGGACTCATCTCTCCAAATGCTGTGTAACAGAGTAGAAGGGTCCTATTAATCCTAACAACTATTGGGACACCTGAATTTAAATCAGTAATAGCTTAGACTCAAGGATCTATCTGATAAATTCCAGTCATAATGAAATATGAGTAATAAAGGATAGCTGGAAAAAAGCAGCAGCAAGAAGAGAAAAGAGGGATTTGACATCATACTGTAAAGCAAATAGAAAAAGAAAAGGCAAGAAAAGCAGGAAAGTGGATACCAATATTAATAGAAGGTGAAAGTAAGGGTCCAGGATAAATTCAGTGGAGAAACATAGATAAATCTAAATCCACTTTACAAATGCTGACTCCTTTAATTATTTCTTTTCCTAACTGCTAATGGAAACAAAAAAATATGTATGTGAAACAGCCCCTGAAAAATCATTAACTAGGAACATATTATAAATTAGGAGATTTTTTCCTGAGAAACCACTCGTCTTAGAATTTCAGAACTGCAGAGGGTCCTTAAGACACTACCTAAAATCCAACCCGCTCATTTTATAAATAAAGGCTCGGAATGGTTAAGTAATTTTAACACGCCCAAGATCATACAGCAATTTAGTGGCAACAGTCCTGAATCTCATTCCAGTGTCTATTCCTACCATACCAGGCTTCCTAGGGATGGTTTATTTTTCTCCTTTTTCCACCCTTAATAATCATTAAATTAATTTCTGCATAAGCATTTCCAAATCCCTATATTATCTGTAGTTCCGCCAGAAGAAAATAATCAGATACTCTGAATTATCTAGGGTAATATAGTATTGCATTCTCTTATCCCCAAAGTCAGTAATTACTTAAACTGGGTCTTGGTTCGTACCAGGAGGAAATTTTAACATTTCCCCAAAGGGCAGAAATAAGAAAGAAATCTCCATAAACTGACCAAAAACAAGTCGAAACTACTGACCATCTGGAAAGGAATCAGGCCCAAGACCCCTGGAAGCTAGACAACTGCTAGCGGGAAGAACAAAGGAGATCACTTAAAATCTCATTTCTATTTTATCTCCTCCCAACTAAGCTCAAGCTCCTCTCTTTCTGACAAACCAATTCCAGAAGCCTGCAAAGAGAAGGCAGAGTAATGAAATAGAGTGTCATGTCATTTTCAGCAAAGGTGGATTTTTTTTTTTTTTTTTTAAGACGGAGTCTCACTCTGTAGCCCAGGCTGGAGTGCAATGGTGCAATCTCAGTTCACTACTAGCTCTGCCTCCCGGGTTCACACCATTCTTCTGCCTCAACCTCCCAAGTAGCTGGGACTATAGGTGCCTGCCAACACCGCCAGCTAATTTTTTTGTATTTTTAGTAGAGACAGGGTTTCACCGTGTTAGCCAGGATGGTCTCGATCTCCTGACCTCGTGATCCGCCCGCCTCGGCCTCCCAAAGTGCTGGGATTACAGGTGTTAGCCACCGCACCCAGCCCAGAAAAGGTGGATTTTTAAAGGGCACTATCTTGGTCAGGAAATATGAGACATGGGATAAGAAGAGTCTTCAAGTAAAACCAAAGACCTGTACTTTCTCCCATAAAAACATTAGAAAGTCCTGAAAATGTGTTATATATACTCAGTTCAGCATTTCCCCTACTACAAAGCACTTGCAGATATTCTAGGCTGGGAGGAAGTCATCCTGGGCCGCAATCTGTGGTCTAAGAAAGTCTGCTGCTCAAACTCCTTGAAAAATCATGGGCATTGCCAGTCACCACTATTCACCAGGTTATTTGAGCTGAGTGATTTGGCAATCTTCCATATCACCTTGGTTTAAATATAATTATTACCTAGTCCTTAAAAATGATGTGTCTGCCTAAAGGCTGACTGAAGCCTTTTTTTTTTTTTTTGTAATTTGATTTTTTAAAACAGAGGCTCTCTCCGTCATCCAGACTGGAGTGCAGTGGCGCGATCACGGCTCATTGCAGCCTCAACCTCCTGGGTTCAAGTGACCCTCCCACGTCAACCTCTCGAGTAGCTGGGACTACAGGCATGTGCCCCCACACTGAGGCCTTCTCTGGAAGGGAAGAAAACGTCCTATTTTACATCGGGCGCATATCTTAATTTTGATATGTATGAAGTTCATTATAGATTCAGGATAACATCCTGCTTTAACCAAATTAGGACAAGTGTAGTGAAAATCAAAAGGACAAAAAGATAAAGAGACATAAGTTAGAAACAAAAGAATTTAGTGACTCACTGAGTTTAAGAAGGAAAAGTCAAAATGACCAATAAGAATAATGGAGTCATTAACAGCCAAAGAGGGAAGTCGGGAAGATAAGTGTTTTGGCTAGAGGGAGTGGGGAGGGGTCATGTTGGCATACAGCTGCTACAGAGATGGTATTTAAATGCATTTCATTTCAAGACATAGGTGAATATTTAGACCTCAAGGTTAGACAGTGATGTAGGTTTGGGGCCTAAAAAAGGGGTGGCAGTTAAAGCACTACAATGATTAAGGTTCTGGAGAAAGAAAAGGCAACAGAAGAACATTTAGACAATTGCATTCCTAAGATATTACACTAACCTAACTTTCCAGATAAACAGTACCTTATTCTACAGATACAGAGTACTTAAACTGATTTATTCTAATGAAAAGCATAAAAATTAATCTTTCTTTACCTTTTCCAGGCTATGAATTGACAAAAAGAAGCTAAAGACAAAAACAGTTTCATAATTACCATTTGTCCAAAGTCAATCTCTGAGCTAAAACACAATGTTTTTTACGTTTCTCTACTTATAACAAAATTTTGGGCAAAAACTCAGAAAAAATGGGTACACCAATACTACCACTGTTTTATGATCTCTGTGAGAATTTAACAGTTTAAAATAGCACATGACTGGACACAGTGGCTCACGCTTGTAATCCCAACACTCTGGGAGGCCAAGACAAGAGGACAGCTTGAGCCCAGGATTTTAAGACCAGCCTGGGCAATATGGTGAGACTCTGGCTCTACAAAAAAACTTTAAAATTAGCCGGTCATGGTGATGCATGCCTGCAGTCTCAGCTACTGTGGAGGCTGAGGTGAGAGGACTGTTTGTGCTTAGGAGGTCAAGGCTGCAGCGTGCTATGATTTTACCACTGCACTTCAACCTGAGCAACAAGTAGGACCCTGTTTCAAAAAAATATATAAAATAGGCTGGGCGCAGTGGCTCAAGCCTGTAATCCCAGTACTTTGGGAGGCCAAGACGGGCGGATCACGAGGTCAAGAGATCAAGACTATCCTGGTTAACACGGTGAAACCCCGTCTCTACTAAAAAAAAAATACAAAAAACTAGCCGGGCGAGGTGGCGGGCTCCTGTAGTCCCAGCTACTCGGGAGGCTGAGGCAGGAGAATGGCGTAAACCTGGGAGGCGGAGCTTGCAGTGAGCTGAGATTCGGCCACTGCACTCCAGCCTGGGCAACAGAGTGAGACTCCGTCTCAGGAAAAAAAAAAAAATATATATATATATATAAATATACACACACACACACACACACACACACACACATATAAAATAAAAATAACCAAAATGTCAGTAATTAATGAATCTGGGGAATGGGTACATGGAGGTCCATTAAAGAATCTGGAGTGGGGTATACGGAACTTCATTAGACAATTCTCTACAGTTCTGTGTATGTGTGCAACTTTCATAATAAAAAGTCTAACAAGGTCTACTTACAGATACTTTTTAAATCCTATCTTCAGGTAAGGCTGACCATTCTAAACAAAATTCTGGCAGATACTTTTCAAATGTTTTCTTCATTCTTGATAGATCACTTAAACACCATAGTGAAATGGACCATAAAAGGGGAAAAGGCCTAGTCTGTCATTTCAGAGAAACATGAACATGTTTATTACATGGAAGAAGTTAGTCCTTTTATCCATGTTGACTGATATCAGACATGTCAATCTTCAAAGAATTATGTTTTTGTTGAAAAATATATAGGTTAAATAGTAAAGAAAACGTGGTATACATACACAATGGAATACTACTCAGCCATAAAAAGGAATGAAATCATGTCTTTTACAACAGTGTTGATACAGCTGGAGGCCATTATTCTAAGTGAACTAACTCAGGAATGGAAAACCAAACACTGTATGTTCTCACCTATATGAGTGAGGAGATACACTATGAGTACAACTGGCATACAGAGTGATATAATGGACTCTGGAAACTCAGAAGAGGGCAGGGGAAAGGGATAAAAAACTACATATTGGGTAAAATGTGTATTACTCAGGTAACAGATGCACTAAAATCTCAGAATTCACCATGATATAATTCATCCATGTAACCAAAAACCACTTGTACTCCAAAAGCTATTGAAATAAAAAATATATTAAATTTAAAAACTTATAAATAAAAATATATAGGGCATATAACTTTATTATTTTCATGAGTAAAGGCAAAATAAATGTTTATCTTGAATATCAATGATCAATTTGTTGAAGCATCTGGTTAGCCCACCAGTTACTTCAAACATCTTCTACTCTACTATATAACCAAATAAACAACTTTCTGATGTAGATGGAAAAAAAAAAAAAGATTAAAAAAACTGAAACAGGCCAGGCATAGTGGCTCATACCTGCAGTCCTAACACTTTGGGAGGCCAAGGTGGGAGGATCACTTGAGGCCAGGAGTTCAAGACCAGCCTGAGCAACCAGCAAAACTCCGTCTCTACAATTTTTCTTTAACTAGCCAGACATGGTGGTGCATACCTATAGTATCAGCCACTCAGGAGGCTGAGGCAGGAGAATCATTTGAGCCCAGGAGTTCCAGACTGCAGTAAGCTATGATCACACTACTGTACTCCAGACTGGGCAACAGAATTAGACCCTGTTTCAAAAGAAAGAAAAAAAAAAAAAAAAAGAACCAATATCCATTAATTATGCCTAATACTAAATTGTAATGAACACATACTAAAAATTATATAAAATAATAAGCAGAATGGGAAAGTTGAATTTTTTTAGTCATTATTGGTTAAGCTATGATTTAAGTTGATTTAATCTAAATCAAATCATACTATTGAGGCTGTAGGAACATTAAAACTAGTAGACAGTGACAGATTCACCACTTAGATTTACCACTTACCAATGATCAAGGATAGTTTACGAACACCAATGTCTTTCCTGCCTATGAAAAATAGCACCACCCAAAAACAACAACCAGATTTGTATGCCTCCTCTTCTTTGGTTAAGTTCTAGCATAGTAAAAACTGTTCATGTCTGTGCAACAGCTAGCACACTGTAGGTATACAACTCTTTTAACAGAAACAGTCACAACTTCCAATTCCCAGAAAGCTATTGCTGGGTTTGTCGCATTCCCTAGGTGACATGTGTAGGATAACAAAATAAAGCAGGTTTTCCTTGCAGGCAGTTCTACCTTGAATCATTTCGAGGATCCTGTTTCTTCTAACAGAAACATGTCATGAGTCTTTAGTGAAAAGCAGTATACATTTACATGAAGACAAAAGATAGTCAACGATTCTTTTTCTCATCATTATTAAACCACTGGTTAATTCCTAAGTGAGGTATTTCATGTTTTTTAGATAACAAGATCATCCTCATTTTCAACAAATTTTTTAAGCTTTCTTTCCTTTATTAAAGTAAAATTTATGTACTATAAAATCTTGTTTGAATCAGTATGTTTGAGTAAATGTATATAACAATTGACAAAACTGGATAAAGGTATATGGAAGTTCTTTATACTAGTCTTGCAACTTTTCTGTAAGTTAAAAATTATATGAAAACAAAGTTACCAAAAAAGTATATAATTGAATTACCATCACCCAAGTCAAGCTACAGAATATTTCCATCATGCCAGAAAGTTTCCTTATGCTCCTTTCCAGTCAACCACAACCCCTACCCAGAGGCAACCACTGTCCTGATTTCTATCACCATACCTTAGTTTTGCCTGTTCTTGTATTTTTCATAAATGGCATCATAAACACTTACACATACTCATCTGTGCCGAGGTTCTTTTTGCTATGAACAGTATTTCTGAGATTCATCTATGTTGCTATGTGAATCACTAGTTTATTCCTACTGTGAAAAAAGCTGCTATGACCCAGTCTTTTTGTGGACATACACTTATTCCTCTTGGTACAATAAGATTTCACTGAAAAAAAGTTTTGCATGTAAATATGCCTAGGAAATGAGGCAGTATAGATACTGCTACATACACATAAAACATACAGCAACTATATATACTGTTATATATAATGTAAAAAAGATATTTGATATTTATACATATGTGTAACATATGTGTAATACACACATATACATAAGCTTGAATAATTCTGATCATGCCACTGCACTCCAATCTGGGCGACAGAGTGAGACTCTGTCTCAAAAAAAAGAATTTATAAAGTTCATAGTGAAAGTAAATCTAAGATGGGAAAGATGAGCATCTCAATTTTTCTAAGTTTATGTTTTAACCTAACAATAATTCAAAAGAGAAACAAGTATCTCTCCCTGTAAATTGCCCTGTTACGTTTCAGTGAAACACCTTTTCTCTTGTAGCAAACATCTCTTCCAAGCTAGAATTTCAACACAGTGTTACCATCCACTAGGTAATAATTTTTATGCTAACCAACAAAACCCAAAATATGTGTTCAGATTACAAGACTGTTTTTATTGTCTTGCTTTTTTAAAAAAGTTAAACATGGAAAAACTTAATTGGTTAATATCTAACATGGGTAAAGAACATTCCATGCTCATTCAGAATATATTCTGATGCAGACTCAATCTCTAGGATGTCTTCTCCATTCCAAACAGTAACCTATCGCAGCACTATGTCCATGCCTGGGACATCTTGACTTTCAAATTCACTGTGCAATTTTCAGCTAACAATGGAGGAAGTTCTTTAGTTTTCAGAATAGGAACACTGAGAAACAAGTACAAATCTAACTTTTGAAAAGATCAATCTGAAATTTGCAACCCTGCTTTTGACAATGAAAGGACCATTTTCTGGGGACCACTCATTTACAACATCTTTAAATTGCCAAGATTAAAACAGAATGCTACAAATGATTCTAGAAATTTACCACTGCCCATTTAGGATTTGCAACTACAAAAGGGAAAAAACAACCCTCTTCCAGTCTGATTTTTCTTCCTCTCTTATTCTTCTTTCCCAAAAATGAACAATTTCAAAAAGATACAATTCAAATGTACATTTTTAAGCCAGGCATGGTGGCTTGAGCCTGGGATCCCAGCACTTTGGGAGGCTGAGAAAAGAGGATCGCTTGAGCCCAGGAGTTTGTGTTAAGGCTGCAATTAGCCACCACACTTCAGCCTGGGTGACAGAGCAAGACACAATCTCTTCTTAAAAAAAAAAAAAAAAAAAAAAAGCTATATGTGTGTGCGTGTGTGTGTATATATATACACACACATATATCCCAATTTCTTTTTTAGAAAAAGTTTAAAAACATACATAACCCAATCTCTTTACAAGTATGTATGTGTATATATATCTCTCTCCCAATCTTCCTTAAAAAAAGTATAAAAATACATATCCCAAGCTCTTTCTTTAAAAAAAAAAAAAAAAAAAGTGTGTGTGTGTGTGTGTGTGTATATATATATATATATATATATATATATATATACACCTCTCCAAAGTGCTGGGATCAGACACAAGCTACCACACCTAGAGAACTTTGTATTTTTTGTAGAAATGGGGTCTTACTATGTTGCCCAGGCTGGTCTTCAACTCCTGGGTTCAAGCAACCCTCTCGCTTTGGCTGCCCAAAGTGTTGAGGTGCTGAGATTACAGGTGTGAGACATCATGCCTGGTATATATACATATATATAACTTTTTTTTTTTTAATTGAGATGGGAGTCTCACTGTGTTGCCCAAGCTGGAGTGTAGAGGTGCAATCTCAGCTCATTCCAACCTCCACCTCCCAGGTTCAAGTAATTCACCTGCCTCAGCCTCTTGAGTAGCTGGGACTAAGGGCATGCACTGCCATGACTGGCAAATTTTTTTTTTTTTTAGTAGAGATGGGGTTTTGCCATGTTGGCCAGGCTGGCCTCCAACTCCTGACCTCCTGGCCTGGCCTACATTTTTAATCTTAAAAAACATTATTAGAATTTTGCCATTCCTAGGCTGGGTGTGGTGGGTCACACCTGTAATCCCAGCACTTTGGGAGGTCAAGGCGGGCAGATCACCTGAGATCAGGAGTTCAAGACCAGCCTGGCCCTGGCCAACATGGCAAAACCTCATCTCTACCAAAAATACAAAAAGTAGCTGGGCGTGGTGGCACGCACCTGTAATCCCCGCTACTCAGGAGGCTGAGGCAGGAAGAATCACTTGAACTGATGGAGGTTGCAGTGAGCTGAGACTGTGCCGCTGCATGTCAGCCTGAGCAACAGAGCAAGACCCTGTCTCAAAAAATAATAATAATAAAATAAAGAATTTGAACATTTCTTAGCTTTCACAGATGTGTGACGTTTACTTAACCCATTATTTCACTTTGAAAATACATCATTTTCATTTTTCCAGTAATTGTACTTTTTTTTTTTTTTTAAAGGCAGAATCTCATTCTGTTGCCCAGGCTGGAGTACAATGGCTTAATCACGGCTCACTGCAGCCTCAACCTCCCAGGCTCAAGTGATGCTCCCATCTCACCCTCCCAAATAGCTGGGACTTCAGGTGCACTCCACCACACCTGGCTAATTTTTGTATTTTTGTAGAGAGGGGGTTTCACCACATTTCCCAGGCTGGTCTTGAGCTCCTGGGCTCAAGCAATCCACCCGCCTTGTCCTCCCAAAGTGCTGGCATTACAGGCGTGAGTCACTGCACTTTGCCACCTAGAAATTTTCTAAGAAGAAAAACAGCCTTGATTAAGCCTTGATTTTGATCACAAAAATGACAGCAACTCCAAACAACTACAATCACAATTTTCAGTACCTTTTGCCTGATTGCTTTAGAGAACTAAAATAAAATTTTATTCTTATTTTTTAAATGTTTTGATTCCAGACCAAGGGTAAAAAACAAATACAACAAATATATAGACCCCACACTCCCTCTGGTGGACCTTCACTCTCATTAACCAAATGTTTTCCAAAAGGCCATAAGTAGGCCTAGCACTGTGGCTCACACCTATAATCCCAGCACTTTGGGAGGCCAAGGCAGGATCACTTGAGCTCAGGAGTTGGACACCAGCCTGTGCAACATAGTGAGACCTTGTCTCTACTAAAAATGGTTGTAAAGATTAGCCGGGCGTGGTGGTGTGTGCCTGTAACCCCAGCTACTTGGGAGGCTGAGGTGGGAAGATCACTTGAGACCGGGAGGTTGGGCAGGAGGATCTTCTGAGCCTGGGAAGTCTGCAGTGAGCCATGATCACACCACAGCACTCCAGCCTGGGCAATAAGCAAGACCCCAACTCAAAAAAAAAAAAAAAAAAAAAAAAAAGACTAGAAGTAAATACTAAATTAAGCATAAAATGTAGGTTCTCAAACTGCTATAAGAAGTACAAATTATTTTGAGTAGTGGAATTTTAGTGTTCTAAATATTGTTAAAATATCCTTATTAATCTGTTAGTAACCTGGTAGTACATATGGCCCTACTGTAAATTATTTTAACCAGTCTCATTTGGCAGTACTGTCTTTTACATAGTAAATAAACATCTCATTTGCAAATTAAATCACACTTAAGTGGTTATTGTTTTAAATCAATAGTTCTGTGACATACATACCACCATCCATCCAGTTGCTACTGAATGTAGATTTAATTTTCTTTATACTTTTGGGGATATGATGTCAGAATTTTAAAATGCACTAAAATGTACTGCAGAAAAATTTAGAAATATAAAATACTGAAAAAACAGAATCTATTAATCAGCTAGGTTGTAAAGTTCAAATAGTTTCATTATTATAAAATGCAGATATTTAATTGTTAAACATGAATTACAAAATTTAGTCTGTCAAATATGTATAATATAGATTATTCTTTAGGAATTATGAAAACTTATTTTAATTAACGGTCTTTAGAGGAATTCTTCATGCCAGGTACAGCAAGCATATTACCGTTAAATAAAGCAATACTAGGCAAGGCGCAGTGGCTCACGCCTGTAATACCAGCACTTTGGGAGGCCAAGGTGAGTCGATCACCTAAGGTCAGGAGTTCAAGACCAGCCTGGCCAACATGGCAAAACCCCGTCTCTACTAAAAGTACAAAAATTAGCTGGATGTGGTGGCAGGGGCCTGTAGTGCCAGCTACTCAGGAGGCTGAGGCAGGAAAATCACTTGAACCCAGGAGGCAGAGGTTGCAATGAGCCGAGACTGCACCCTTGCACTCCAACCCGGGCAACAAGAGCGAAACTCCATCTCAAAAAAAAAAGGGAATACTAATGTGTATAATAGTGCCATTTGATCTATCCTCAAAGTTAGCTGTTTTAATATTAAGTCCTTGTTTTCTGTAGCTTTATTTACTTAAAAATACTTACTATCACCTCCAAACACAAAAGGAGTTAAACCTGAGGGTAAATGGCTTTAAAAACATTCCCAATGTTTATTGTGTGGATTTGAGAATTCAACTTATGCTTAATTTTGAAACTGAAATTGTGGTTGATAATTTTATGATATCATCTATTACAAGTTAAAGTAGACAACAGTCAGTAATTAAAATATCTAAAAACTGAATTTTAAAATGGGCTTTTAATTAAACTTAAAGTTAATAAAACTTTAACTTTTACAGTTAAAATACTAAAATGTACTTATATGTAAATAAATATGAAATACAACTTTATTGTATGTGGTATACATACATACATCATCATAGAATAAGGATAAACAACTAATTATGAATGGTATTTAAATATTCAAGTACACTAAAGAGCAATTATATAAATGATAAAAAATAATGGAAGCTACAGTCTTATCCAGCTCCTTACAACTATTTACACAGAATAAGCCTTTCGTATGTGAGGATGAATCATTGTTCAACCTATCTATCCACACTAAGCATCAAAAAGCCGACTTAGCTTTTAACAGTAGTAACTTCTTCTATAGGTATACAAACAGGATGTTCTTTCTTCTCCGGACTAATTCATCCTAAGCAGAGAAGCCTTTAGGAAACTAAACTGAACCCAAAATATGCATTATTTTCCAAGAATAAACAGAAAACTAAAGATTTAATTAGTTGCCTAATGCAATATTTTAAGTTTTTCATGTTGAACTGATTAAAATTATGTTTTAAAAAAGAAATTCACCCAAAATTCCCATAACTAAAAGAATTAAAGATTCAGAAACATACAAAGACCTCATAGCTTGTTTTGGAGAAATAAAACAATAAAGACCATTTTTTTTTTTAAATCTAAAATAGTCACAATTAATGATTAAAGAGTTGATGGTTCAGTGGCAACTCTTATCAGTCATCAGCTAACTTTAATTACCTAGGCAAATAAGTAAAATGACCATTCAATGAATAATAAGCTAGCATAATTAAATCAAGATTAGCAACTTTGTTCTTAACTTAAACTTAATCTGAAGTATAAATCATACCTAATACAGATATCAACCAAGACACATTAGGAGGAAAAAACTTGGTAACTAAATCAAGTGTTTCTCACAAATGATGAGTATTAATAACCCTCGTTTTAAAAATGTTATTTGTATGGAATCTCTAAATTGGTCAGGGCCATAATTGCAGATTGTCAGGCAGAGGTCAGTTGAGGGAGAGATAAATAGAAAATGGTGAAGTGAAAGTATGACAATAAAAATTTCCCACCAGAATAAGAATTTTTTCAAGTCGATTCTTGGCTCTTGATTCAAACACCAAGAGAAGCAGCTCCCTTTAGAGAATTACTTTATAATTCTTTAAAGTAAAAACCCTTATAGGGGAGGTGGATAAAATCCCAGACTATTAAAAATACTTAACCAAAACATGCTTTAACTTTTCCCTTGTCCACAATCTAACAAAATGGGAAGACAATGAAAATAAACACTCCTGTCTACCCTCAGAGAGGCAAAGAAAGCTCCCATTCAGTAGTAAGCCTTATTCCACTGGAAAACATACTCCTGAAAAGTAAATCCAAAACCACGAGCTCAAACTGCTTCATGCAGAATTTACTGAACGGCGGCCAAACGCTGAACACACTGTCCTGAACCACACTGAAGGGTATCTAGAGTTCTGCATCTCTGCTTACAACTTGAACCTTACTACGCTTTCGCCACCACTGCAGAACTCGATTTTAGTGACTACGATGTTCCTGCCGGTTCGTTGATCGAAGAAAGTCACTCTGCACCCTGACGCTCGAAGTGTCTTTTTGGTAATACCGGTTTTTGACTCTTATACTGTGACCTGTACACCTTTTTGGACGCTCAATAAGGCGGAAGGCGTTTTCACGTCCCAGAACTGAAGAGCATAAGGAGCTCAGGCACAGCGTTCAGCCGCTTCGGTATGGCCTGGGAGTGACGCGGATCACCTGTTAGACGGCGCTGCGCGGACTCCTCCACAAGCGGCCGACGGCGGCGATGCGGTTCCCCAACGCTTGTCCCGAGGCGGCAGGTGAAGGCGGGGACCGCCCGTCCACACCCGGAGTGCGGCCACCCCGCCACCCTCCCCTCCACGGCCCCGCCAGGTGGGCGAATCCGCCCCGCGCCCGCCGCGTCCCGGCGCTCGGCTTGCCCTGGGGTACGGTCGTCCCGGCGCCCGGACCCGAAAGCGAAGTTTGGCTCCCGCCTGCAGCGGTGCCGACTTAGGGTCCCGCCGCCTGTCCGGGACGAGCCGGCGGCCAGAGACCGGAGGCGGCGCGGGACCTGTCATCCCGGGCGGGAAACAAAAGCCCAGTGAGGACGGGCGGGGGCGGGGAGCGGCGCCCGTGGCCACTCGGCTCTGCGCCTCCCGCGGGGAGCACCGGCCCCGCAGCCCCCGGGGCGCGGCGAGGGGCGCCGCAGTGGGGCTGAGGCCTCCCGCGCGCTCCCCTCGAGGCTTCCGGACCCCGCTCCCCCGCAACACGCGGCTCCTGGACTGCGAAGCCGCGTGGGGGTGGGAGCTGAGGCAGCGAGTGCGGCCGCGGCGGGACCTGAAAGGAGGGCGTTCGGCTCCCGGGGCGCCGCGGCCGGCCGCCCCATCTCCGCGGCCATGGCGCCTGTACCTGTCGCCGCGGGGGCTCGCCGACTCCGTCACTCTCCGCCTTGCCCGCGCTCCGCTAACCCTTCAGCCCGCCCAGCAGGCCGCCCGCGCGCCGGACACCGCCGCCCGAGACTGGCAGCGCCCGCGAGCCGGCTCGAATCCCCGGGGCAGCGCCCGGCGCCGTCCCGCCCCCGCCGGCCGCAGGACCCGCCTTCCATAGGGCCCCGGGGCTGTCAGTCCGCCCCCAAAAGGCGCGCGGGCTGTCGATCCGCCTGTCCGGATTGGTGGCCGCTCGCCGTCCATGCAAATGAGGCCCCGCCCCCATTCATTGGCTTCTCCGCCTCTCCACGCCAGCCCACGTGTCTGGCCCTTGCCCTTTGTGGGGGCCATAGAGAAGGGATGGTGGAAACTGACACCCCCTCACAACATCTCTTACCTCCCGAGAAATTAATGCCTAAGCAAGCTAGTTGACTTCCCATCTGTATCATCTCTCTGAAGGCACTGCCCCTCCTATCTGTCCACCGGGCCTACCCAGAGGCTGGAGACGGGCAGGCCAGGCTGTTTGTTAGGTCAGCTGGCCGGGTTCGCCCTAGGAAGCAACCCCATGAAGTCTAAGACGCCCAGTCGGGACTGGGGAAATCCCACCTCGAGAACCAATTTAGCAGATATCACCTCCCTCTGGACACCTAGTAACTGTAAAGACCATACTTTCTCTTGGCTTGTTACCTTTCAAGCAGGAGCCCAGGAGATTAAAACACGAAGAGGCCTTATGGCTGAGTTCGGCCGGGTGGGGTGGCTCACACCTGTAATCCCAGCACTTTGGAAGGCAGAGGTGGGCGCATCACGAGGTCAAGAAATGGAGTCCATCCTGGCCATATGGTGAAACCCCGTCTCTACTAAAAATACAAAAATTAGCCGGGCGTGGTGGCGTGCGCTGTCCCAGCTACCGGAGGCTGAGGCAGGAGAATCGCTTGAACCTGGGAGGCAGAGGTTGCGGTGAGTTGAGGTCATGCCACTGCACTCCAGCCTGGTGACAGAGCAAGACTCCGTCTCAAAACAAAAACAAAAACAAAATGGCTGACTTCTTCCGCCAACTCCAAAGGGTAAACTACTGAGCAAAAGCAGGTTCAGGATGAACCTACCTTCCTCCAACCAGATGGCTACCTCTGAGTCACTCCCATAGAGATGCAGGAGCTGCACCTGGGCCTTAGGGAATCTCTTAACGCCCTCATTTTTGAGGAAACAGAAACCTGATGTCCCATAGCTAGTTACCCGTGGGACCTAATAGTTACCTATGGAAACCTAATGTCCCATAGCCAGATTAGAACTCATGTCTCCTGGCTCCAAACCTGCTCTCTTTGCACTATATTGCATTCAAATATTTATGAAGAACCTTGTCTACAAATCAACATGCTGCCTTCACGAGATGATGTCTGGGGGCTGGGTGCAGCAGCTCACACACCTGTAATCTCAGCACTTTGGGAGGCTGAGGTGGGCAGATCACCTGAGGTTGGGAGTTCGAGACCAGCCTGACCAACATGGAGAAACCCTGTCTCTACTAAAAATAATAATAATAAAAAAATAGCTGGATGTGGTAGTGCATGCCTGTAATCCCAGCCACTCAGGAGGCTGAGGCAAGAGAATCACTTGAACAGAGGTTGCAGTCAGCCCAGATCGCGCCGTTGCACTCCAGCCTGGGCAACAAGAGCGACACTCCATCTCAAAAAAAAAAGATAAAAAAAAAAAAGAGAGCGAGATGGTGTCTGCAGAAAAGACAAATAAAGGCAAGACTGAAACCACCTCGAGGGCAGGGGTTCTGTCCCAGTCATTTGTCTATTCTCAATGCCTAGAAGCTTCCCTGTTTACGAGTTGCCAGGGAGAGTCACTGAAACAACTTATTCATTCATTAACACAGAAAGACAAAGTTGATCAAAATTCCTCTGTATACTAATACCAATTGATTAAGCATCTACTATGCTTAATAACAGCACATATTAGGCTGGGCACGGTGGTTCACACCTGTAATCCTAGCACTTTGGGAGACTGAGGTGGGCAGATCACCTGAGGTTGGGAGTTCGAGACCAGCCTGACCAACATGGAGAAACCCCATCTCTACTAAAAATACAAAATTATCCCAGTGTGGTGGCACATGCCTGTAATCCCAGTTACTTGGGAGGCTGAAGCAAGAGAATCGCTTGAACCTGGGAGGCGGAGGTTGCAGTGAGCTGAGATGGTACCATTGCACTCCAGCCTGGGCAACAAGAGCAAAACTCTGTCTCAAAAAAACAAAATAAAAATAAAAATAAAATAAAATAACAGCACATATTAAGCTCTATGCTATCAGGGTATATATGTCCCAACCCTCAAGGGCTTCAGTCTAGGAGACAGTGACATACACGTAACATGTCAGTTCTCCTCTTCATGTTACAGGGGTTGTGACAGATGTCAGCATAGAGCACAGTAGAAGGCGCCAAGGAAAGAGGAATCAGCTCTTCCTACGAGAGGCAGGGAAGGCTTCATTGAAGAGGTCACCTGACAGTAGAGCTGAATCTTAGAAGATGAAGTAGGTGTTTGCCAGACAGAGGAGTGTGGACAAGGAGGAAAGGGATTCCCAGGCAGGAGGGGACAGCATGAGCAAAAAGCATGCACACCTGGAAAAGCCTAATAATTGAGGGAACAGTGAGGAGCAGTGTGGGCAAATCTGCAGAGGGCTGTGTGGACGTGTCACATGTCTGGGACCAGGCTCTTCCAGGAGGAAGACAGAAAGGCAGGGGAGGCTGCCAGACTGTGTTGTAATACACCGCAGCAACAACAACAGGCCCTGTAGATACAGCTACAGGGTTCTTTTTTTTCTAGGCCAGAGTCTGTGGAGAACAGTCAGTTCCACAGTTCCGATGGCAGCCTTGCTAGCCCCACCCACTCTCCCAGAAAACCACTCTGGTCACTGCACTTGCCTTCCTTGGCATTTGGAAACATGTGTGCTTGCATTTTCCCAAAACATTGCTGCCCTTCAGAATTCAAAGATGACATGGGCTATGGCTGCAGATACCTGGGTGTGGGGGGAGCAGCCCTTTCCTAAGGCACAGTATGGTTCTTTGCAGGGTCTGTCACTAAAGCCAGCTCCATGGGTATGTGACCTGTGCAGAATACAGGGCCCTGTACTTAGAAGAGCCCTGTGCTGGGTTTAATGCTCTACTGCCGCTGTCTTGAAATTCTTAGTACTTTCTTCACAAAGGGCCCTGCACTCTCATTTTTCACTGGGCCCTGCAAATTATGTGGCCAGTCCTGCCTGTCACTGGTAGTGACCCTGGGCATGCTTGTGGAACTGCTCAAACCACATCTCATTTTAAAAGCACTTGGAATTCACTAGACTCATTCACATGCATTTTATCATTTGATTCTCTTTTTCTGTTTCTTTTAGAGACGAGGGCTCACTCTATTGCTCAGGCTGGTCTCAAACCCCTGGGCTCAAGAGATCCTCCCACCTTGGCCTCCTAAACTGTCAAGATTACAGGTGTGAACCACCTTGCCCGGACTTATCATTTGATTTACACAATAGGGTAGGCCGGTGTTACTCTTTATTCTCATTTATTACTTGAGAAAATTGACGTTTGGCAACTTTCTGCAGGTGGCACAGCTAGGAAGTAGCAGAGCTTGTACTTGAACTCAGCCCAGGCAAGCCCTGCTCCACCTACTACCGAGCTACCTTCATCTTGGTTTCAGAATCCTTTTAAAGGCAGCTTTGTACATTAAGGTTTTTAAGGGTCAAAATATGCCAGGCGTAGTAGTTCATATCCCAGCACTTTGGGAGGCCGAGATGGGCGGATCACCTGAGGTCAGGAGTTCAAGACCAGCTTGGCCGACATGGTGAAACCCTGTCTCTACTAAAAATACAAAAATTAGCCAGGCATAGTGGTGTGCGCCTGTAGTCCCAGCTACTCGGGAGGCTGAGGCGTAAGAATTGCCTGAACCCAGGCGGTAGAAGTTGCAGTGAGCCGAGATTGCGCCATTACACTCCAGCCTGGGTGACAGAGTGAGACTCTGTCTCAAAAAAAAAAAGAGAGACTACATGGTAGAGTAGATATCTGTCATTTCACAGCTGCCTATCGCCTTTTGAATAGTTCAGTTTTGAACAATTTTCAGCCATTATGTGTTCAAATACGGTTTCTGTCCTTTTTCTTCTTTCTTTCTGGGGCTCCAATTGAAACACACTCAACCTTCTTACTTCATCCCTTTCTTCTGTATTTTCTGTCTTTTATCCTTCTATGCTTTGTCCTAATAAGTTTCTTCTATTTTCAGCTCACTTAGTCTCTTTTCAGGAAAAAAAAAAAAAAAAAAAAAAACTCTTCTTAAACCCCAACTATTGAGCTCCATTTGTTTATTCTATTATTTAAGTCTATAATTTCTATTTGGTTCTTTCTCTCTTTCTCCTTCCTTCCTTTCTTCCTTCCTTCTTCCTTCTTTTCTTTTCTTTTTTTCTTTTCTTTCTTTGACAGAGTCTTGCTCTGTCGCCCAGGCTGGAGTGCAGTGGCACAATCTCGGCTCACTGCAACCTCCACTTCCCAGGTTCAAGCAATTCTCCTGCCTCAGCCTCCCGAGTAGCTGGGATTACAAGGCACATGCCACCATGCCCAGCTAGTTTTTATATTTTTAGTATAAACAGGGTTTCGGCATGTTGGCCAGGCTGGTCTTGAACTCCTGACATCAGGTGATCCACCCGCCTCGACCTCCCAAAGTGCTGGGATTACAGGTGTGAGCCACTGTGCCCGGCCTCTATGTGGTTCTTTTTCAAATCTGCTATGCCACTTCATGTATCTCCCAGTGCCCTGCTATAATTTTCAGGCTTATCTTTTCTATCCTTAAACATAGTATTGTTGTTTTATGGTCTATAACTGATAATTCCAATCTGGAGTTCCTGTGAGTCTGCTTCCATTGTCAGATATTGTTTTTGCTTTTTACCAAAAAAAAAAAAAGAGAGAGAGAGAGAGAGAGAAACAGAGTCTCTCTATGTTGCCCAGGCTGGTCTCAAACTCCAGGGCTCAAAGCATCTTACTCTCTTGGCCTCCCAGAGTGTTGGGATTACAGGCATGAGCCACTGCAACCAACCAGTTTCTATTTGTGTTTTCATTTTCAAGACAGGGTCTCACTCTGTCACGTAGGCTGGAGTGCAAGGGTATGATCATGGCTCACTGCAGTCTTGACCACCTAGGCTCAAGTGATTATCCCACTTCAGCCCCCAAGTAACTGGGACTACAGGTGTGTGCCAACATGTCTGGTTAATTTTTTTTATTTGTAGACACAGGGTCTCACTATTTGCAGAGACCAGGCTGGTCTCCACCTCCTGGCTTCAAGTGATCTTCTTGCCTCGGCCTTCCAAAGTGCTGGAATTATAAGTGTGAGCCACCACTCCTTGCCCCATTATCAGTTTTTACTGATTCATTCTCATGTCACCATATACCTGGTTATGTTTTGGACATTGTACTTTTAAAAATCATTTTAAGTAACAATAATAATATCTTCCTCTGGGAAAGATTTCCATTTGCTTCTACCAGGCATCTAGGGGCACTGGCAGTTTGGGATCATCTTAACTCAATTTCAGGGCTCCAGATTTTCTGAGTCACCTGATGACTCAAAGCTGGACTACGTTTATGGAAGGGTTTTTGTTTTGTTTTCTTTTGTGTGTGTGTGTTTTTTACAGTTTCCCTTTACTCAGTTGTGCAGTTCTTTGGGGTCCCAGTCTAAGATTGGTAGATTTTTTTTTTTTTTTTTTTGAGACAGAGTCTTGCTTTGTCGCCCAGGCTGGAGTGCAGTGGCCGGATCTCAGCTCACTGCAAGCTCCACCTCCCGGGTTCACGCCATTCTCCTGCCTCAGCCTCCCGAGTAGCTGGGACCACAGACGCCAGCCACCTCGCCTGGCTAGTTTTTTTTGTATTTTTTAGTAGAGATGGGGTTTCACCTTGTTAGCCAGGATGGTCTCGATCTCCTGACCTTGTGATCCGCCCGTCTTGGCCTCCCAAAGTGCTGGGATTACAGGCTTGAGCCACCGCGCCCGGCCAGATTGGTAGATTTTTAAGTTATGTATTGCTTCATAGCAAACTACTCCAAAATTTAGTGGCTTAAAACAGATGTCCAGCCAACTTTTTTTTTTTAAGGACCAGATAGTATATAGTTTAGACTTGCAAGCAATACAGTCTTTGTCACAACAACTCAACTCTGTCATTATAGCAAAAAGCAGTCATATATAATAGATAAAAAAATGGCATGTCTGTGTCCCAACAAAACTTTATTTACAAAAACAGGCAGCTGTCTTCAACCTGATGAAGGGCATCTGTGAGAAACCTACAGCCAATATCACACTTAACAGTGAGAGAATGGATGCTTTCCCCAGGAAATAAGACAACGATAAGAGAAGAATGTCTATTCCAACCACTTCTACTTATTTTTGTTTTGTTTTTTTGAGACAGAGTCTCGCTCTGTCACCCAGGCTGGAGTGCAGTGGCTTGATCTCAGCTCACTGCAACCTCTGCCACCTGGGTTCAAGGGATTCTCATGCCTCAGCCTCCCAAGTAACTGGAATTACAGGTGCACGCCACAACACCTGGTTAATTTTTTGTATTTTTTAGTAGAGACTGGGTTTCACCATGTTGGCCAGGCTGGTCTCAAACTCCTGACCTCAAGTGATCCACCTGCCTTGACCTCCCAAAGTGCTGGGATTACAGGCATGAGCCACCACATGCAACCATTCCAAACACTTCTATTTAACATTATACTGGAGGTTGTATCCAGGGCAATTAGGCAAGAAATACAAATTAAAGGAATCCAAGTAGAAAGGAAGACATAAAACTATCTCTTCACGGACACACAATCTTGTATATGGAAAATCTTAAGGAATCTACTAAAAAACTATTAGAATTAACAAACAAATTCAACAAGGTTGCAGGATACAAGAAAAATTAACAAAAATCAATTGTATTTCTACATACTTGCAATGAGCAATCCAAAAATGAAATTAAGAAAACAATTTCATTTATGATAGCATCAAAAAGAATAAAATACATTTTATTGGAGTACATTGAATGAAAGAAGTGTAAACTTAGAAAACAACAAACATTGTTGAAAGAAATTAAAGACGGTCTTTAGGCCAGGTGTGGTGGCTCACACCTGTAATCCCAGCACTTTAGGAGGCTGAGGCAGGTGGATCAGGAGGTCAGGAAATGGAGACCATCTTGGCTAACACGGTGAAACCCTGTCTCTACTAAAAATACAAAATGTAGCAGGCGTGGTGGCAGGCACCTGTAGTCCCAGCTCCTCGGGAGGCTGAGGCAGGAGAATGGCATGAACCCGGGAGGTGGAGCTTGCAGTGAACTGAGATTATGCCACTGCACTCCAGCCTGGGCGACAGAGCGAGACTCATCTCAAAAAAAAAAAAAAGACAATTTTTAGTGAAATGTATGCAGAGCTTTTTAAAAAAAGAAATAAAAGACCAAATAATTGGAAAAACTGGCCAGGCATGGTGGCTCCTGCCTGTAATCCCAGCACTTTGGGAGACAGGTGGGAGGAGTGCTTGACCCCAGGAGTTCAAGACCAGCCTGGAAAACATGACAAGACCCTGGCTCTACAAAAAATTAGCCCAGCATGGTGGCATGCACCTGTTGTCCCAGCTACTCGGGAGGCTGAGGTGGGAAGATTGCTTGAGACCAGATGTTGGAGGCTGCAATAAATTGAGATGATGCCACTGCACTCCAGCCTGGGCAACAGAGCCAGACTCTGTCTCAAAAAAAAAAAAAAAAAATTGGAAAAACATCCTATGTTTATGGATTGTAAGACTTAACATTGTTTAAAATGCCAATTTTTCCCAAATTGATCTTTTGATATAATGCAATCCCCATCAGAATCTGAGATGACTATTTTATAGCAATTGACAAGGTGATTTTAAAATTCATATGGACCAAGAATAGCCAAAACAACTTTTAAGAAGAAAAACAAAGTAGGAGGGTTCATATTTCCTGATTTCAAAACTTACTGCAAAGCAGCAATAATCAATGCAATGTGGTACTGGCACAAGGATAGACTTATAGAGAAATGGAACACAATTGAAAGTCCAGAAATAATCTCACTCATCTATGGTCAACTGATTTTTGACAAAGGTGCCAAGCATTGGGGAGAATATGGAGAAACTGGAATTTTCATGCATTAGTGATGGGAAAGTAAAATGGTATGGCTGTGGAAAACAGTTTGGCAATCCTAAAATGTTCAATATGGAATTACCATATATTCCAGTAATGCCACTCATAGGTATTTATCCAAAGGAATTAAAAGCAGGAACTCAAACAGATACTTGGATACCAATGTATATATATCAGCATTATTCATGATAGCCAGAAGGTGGGTCCAACTCAAATGTCTAACAGTTAATGAATGGATAAACAAAATGTGATATATCTGCACAATGGAACACTATTTGGCCATAAAAAAAGAATGAAGTAAGACTAGGCTCAGTGGCTCACGCCTGTAATCCCAACACTTTGGGAGGCCAAGGTAGACGGAACACCTGAGGTTGGGAGTTCGAGACCAGTCTGACCAACATGGAGAAACCCTGTCTCTACTAAAAATACAAAATTAGCCAGGCATGGTGCCGCATGCCTTGTAATCCCAGCTACTCAGGAGGCTGAGGCAGGAGAATCGCTTGAATCCGGGAGGCAGAGGTTGCAGTGAGCCGAGATTGCACCATTGCACTCCAGCCTGGGCAACAAGAGTGAAACTCTGTCTCAAAAAAAAAAAAAAAAAGAACGAAGTACTAATAGATGCTACAACATATATGAACCTTGAAAACATAATAAATGAAAGCAGTCACTCACAAAAGATCTCATATTATATGATTACATTCACATGGAATGTCCAGAACAGGGAAGAAAAGAGACAATACGTAGATTTCTTAGGGCTGGGGGTGTAAAAGAAGGGAGGATGGGAAGGTGATACGTAAAGGATACAGAATTTCTTTTTGAGAAATTATTATAAAGTTGACCATGGTAATGGTTGCACACATATGTGAATATACTAAAAACCATTGTGCTGTACACTTTAAGTGGGTGAACTGTATGGTATGTGAATTATATCTCAAAAAAGTTGTTAATAAAAATAAAAGAACAAATAACCAGCCATGGGTCATAGTTTGCCTACTCCTGGCTTAAAACAACAGCTGTCATATTTACTCACTGTTATTTGTCCGTTCTCACATTGCTATAAAGAAATACTTGAGGCTGGGCGCGGTGGCTCAAGCCTGTAATCCCAGCACTTTGGGAGGCCGAGACGGGCGGATCACGAGGTCAGGAGATCGAGACCATCCTGGCTAACACGGTGAAACCCCGTCTCTACTAAAAATACAAGAAAATTAGCCAGGCGCCGTGGCAGGCGCCTGTAGTCCCAGCTACTCGGGAGGCTGAGGCAGGAGAATGGCGTCAACCCGGGGGGGCGGAGCTTGCAGTGAGCCGAGATCGCGCCACTGCACTCCAGCCTGGGGCACAGAGCAAGACTCTGTCTCGGGAAAAAAAAAAAAAAAGAAATACTTGAGACTGGGTAATTTATAAAGAGGCAGCCGGGTGCGTTGGCTTATGCCTATAATCTCAGCACTTTGGGAGGACAAGGTGGATGAATCACCTAATATCAGGAGTTCAAGACCAACCTGACCAACATGGTGAAACCCCATCTCTACTGAAAATACAAAATTAGCCGGGCATGGTGGTGCATGCCTGTAATCCTAGCTACTCAGGAGGCTGAGACAGGAGAATCACTTGAACCTGGGAGGCGGAGGTTGCAGTGAGTGGAGGTCACGCCATTACACTCCAGCTTGGGCAACAAGAGCGAAACTCCAAAAAATATATATATATATAGTAATAATAAGGCCGGGCACGGTGGCTTACGCCTGTATTCCCAACTTTGGGAGGCTGAGGCGGCAGATCACCTGAGGTCAGGAGTTCGAGACCAGCCTGGCCAATATGGTGAAACCCTGTCTCTACTAAAAATGCAAAAACTAGCTGGGCTTGGTGGCAGAAGCCTGTAATCCCACTACTCGGGTGGCTGAGGCAGGAGAATCGCTTGAACCTGGGAGGCAGAAGTTGCAGTGAGCCAAGATTGTGCCACTGCATTCCAGCCTGGGAGACAGAGCAAGACTCCATCTCAAAAAATAATAAATAAGTAAATAAATAAATAATAAAAGAAGTTTAATTGGCTCGTGACTCTGCAGGCTATACAGGAAGCATAACGATTTCTGCTTCTGCTTCCAATCATGGCAGAAGGCAAAAGGGGATCGAGGCCTCTCACATGGCAGGAGCAAGAGAGGGAGCTGGGCAGTGCCACACATTTTTAAACAACCAGATCTCACGAGAACTCACTCACTATCACAAGAACAGCACCAAGGGGATAGTGCTAAACCACGCATAAGAAATCCACCCCTGTGATCTAATCACCTCCCACTAGGCCCCACCTGTAAACACTGGGGATTACAATTCAACATGAGATTTGGTGGGGACACAAATCCAAACCACATCATTTGCTCATCATTCTGCAATTTGAACAGAATTCAGCAGGGACAGCTGGTCTCTAGTCTATGTGGCAAGGGTTGGGGCAGCTTGAACAGGGCTGAATGATCCACTTTCAAACTGGTGTTACACGGAAGGCATGGAAATTGTCAGGCCTTCTTAAGGTTTACGCCTGTAACTGACACAGCATCGCTTCTACCACATTCTCTTGGTTAAAACAGGTTACAGCCCAGTCCAGTTTCAATGGGAGGGAACTAACAATGGTGTGAATATTCAGATATATGGTTCTCTGGGGACCACTAAGTTTACTCTCTATCCCAGTCCATCTTCTGTCTCCTAATGATTCACTTGCTCTTACATGTACAATACACTCACTGCCCCTTAAATCCCCCCAAGGTCTCACCCCATTAATGTGCTAGTATTGAGCTTGACGTCCATACTTTCCTCACCTAAATCAAGGCCAGGTACGAATGAGTCTTCAATTTCAATTGATGCTGCTTTCGGTCTGAAGACCTTTGAACTTCAGGTTATCCACTCCCCACACACAGTGGTGAGGCAGGGGAGGTAAAATCATAATTGACACTCACTAAAAAGGAGGAAATGGCCGGGCATGGTGGCTCACGCCTGTAATCTTATCACTTTGGGAGGCCAATGCAGGTGGATCACCTGAGGTCAGGAGTTCAAGACCAGCCTGGCCAACATGGTGAAACCCCGTCTCTACCAAAAAAAATACAAAAATTAGCCAGGGGTGTTGGCGCATGCCTGTAATCCCAGCTACTCAGGAGGCTGAGGCAGGAGAATCTATTGAACCGAGGAGGCAGAGACTGTAGTGAGCTGAAATTGCACCACTGTACTCCAGTCTGGGTGACAGAGACTCTGTCTTAAAAAAAAAAAAAAAAAAAAAAAATGGCCGGGCGCGGTGGCTCAAGCCTGTAATACCAGCACTTTGGGAGGCCGAGACGGGCGGATCATGAGGTCAGGAGATCGAGACCATCCTGGCTAACACGGTGAAACTCCGTCTCTACTAAAAAATACAAAAAACTAGCCGGGCGAGGTGGCGGGCGCCTGTAGTCCAGCTACTCGGGAGGCTGAGGCAGGAGAATGGCATAAACCCGGGAGGCGGAGCTTGCAGTGAGCTGAGATCCGGCCACTGCACTCCAGCCTGAGCAACAGACCAAACCTCCATCTAAAAAATAAATTTAAAAATAAATAAATAAAAATTTAAAAATAGGATGTCCAGTTAAATTTTAATTTCAGATAAGCAACAAATACTTTTTTTAATGTTAAGTGTATCCCAAATATTGCAGCAACATAATTTGCACATGAAAAAAGTATTCAGTGTTTATCTGAAATTTGAATTTAATTGGGACACACACTGAAAAGTTATCCATTAACTGAAATTCAGATAAGAATTTAACTGGGGCTCTTTTCCGGTTAGCGCGGCGTGAGAAGCCATGAGCAGCAAAGTCTCTCGCGACACTCTGTACGAGGCGGTGCGGGAAGTCCTGCACGGGAACCAGCGCAAGCGCCGCAAGTTTCTGGAGACGGTGGAGTTGCAGATCAGCTTGAAGAACTATGACCCCCAGAAGGACAAGCGCTTCTCGGGCACCGTCAGGCTTAAGTCCACTCCCCGCCCCAAGTTCTCTGTGTGTGTCCTGGGGGACCAGCAGCACTGTGACGAGGCCAAGGCCGTGGATATCCCCCACATGGACATCGAGGCGCTGAAAAAACTCAACAAGAATAAAAAACTGGTCAAGAAACTAGCCAAGAAGTATGATGCGTTTTTGGCCTCAGAGTCTCTGATCAAGCAGATTCCACGAATCCTCGGCCCAGGCCTAAATAAGGCAGGAAAGTTCCCTTCCCTGCTCACACACAACGAAAACATGGTGGCCAAAGTGGATGAGGTGAAGTCCACAATCAAGTTCCAAATGAAGAAGGTGTTATGTCTGGCTGTAGCTGTTGGTCACGTGAAGATGACAGACGATGAGCTTGTGTATAACATTCACCTTGCTGTCAACTTCTTGGTGTCATTGCTCAAGAAAAACTGGCAGAATGTCCGGGCCTTATATATCAAGAGCACCATGGGCAAGCCCCAGCGCCTATATTAAGGCACATTTGAATAAATTCTGTTACCAGTCAAAAAAAAAAAAAAAAAAAAAAAAAGAATTTAACTGGGAGTGCTGGGTTTTTGTTTGTTTGTTTGTTTGTTTGTTTTTTGAGACAGGGTCTCACTCTGTTGCAAGGCTGGAATGCAGTGGTGCAATCTCAGCTCACTGCAGCTTCAACCTCCCATGCTCAGGCAATCCTCCCACCTCAGCCTCCTGAGTACCTGCGACTACAGATGTGCACCACCATGCCCTACTAATTTTGTTTATTTTTGGTAGAGACAGGGTCTCACTATGTTGCCCAGGCTGGTCTCGAACTCCTGGGCTCAAGCACACCTCCCACCTCAGCTTCCCAAAGTGTTGGCATTATAGGCGTGAGCCACCACACTTGGCCAGGAACGCTGTATTTTTTTTTTTTTTTAGACGGAGTCTCACTCTGTCACCCAGGCTGGAGTGCAATGGCATGATCTCGGCTCATTGCAACCTCTGCCTCCCAGGCTCAAGCAATTCTCATGCCTCAGCCTCCCGAGTAGCTGGGATTACAAGCGTGTGCCACCACACCCAGCTAATTTTTGTATTTTTAGTAGAGATGGGGTTTCACCTTGTTGGCCTGGCTGGCCTGGAACTCCAGACCTCAAGTGATCCACCCATCCTGGCCTCCTAAAGCGCTGGGATTACAGGCGTGAGCCACTGCATCCAGCCAGGAATGTTGTATTTTTATCTGGCAACCCTAACCTAACTCTTACATTTTCTTCTATCTTGGTCCAATAATTTCTCACTATCTCATTAGGTTTTTGATGCATTTAAGATTTAAATCATAATTCCTGAGTGATTAAATAATCTCTACAACAAACCCCTGTGACATGCGTTTACCTATGTAATAAACCTTCACATGTACCCCAAACCTACAATAAAATTTAAAAAAAAAAGAAAAGAAAAGAAAAGAAAAGACAGTCTTTTGACAAATGGTGCTGGAACAACTGGATAATGGCATGCAAAATATAAACTTTGATTTACATCTCACACCGTATAGAAAAATTAACTAAAAATGGATCCTGGACCTAAATGCAAAACCAAAAGCACTAACATTTCTAGAACACATAGAAAATCTCTGTGACTTTGCATTAAACAAAGATTTATTTGATATGAAACTAAAGGAATAATACATTAACAAATTGTATTTTATCAAAAAAAAGTTTTTTTCGAAGTTAAATTCAGGCTGGGCGCCGTGACTTATGCCTGTAATTTCAGCACTTTGGGAGGTTGAGGCGGGCAGATCACCTGAGGTCAGGATTCAAGATCAGCCTGGCCAATATGATGAAACCCCATCTCTATTAAAAATACAAAAATTAACTGGGTGTGATGGCAGGCACCTGTAATCCCAGTTACTTGGGAAGCTGAGGCAGGAGAATTGCTTGAGCCTGGGAGGCGGAGGTTGCAATGAGCCGAGATCATGCCACTGCACTCCAGCCTGGGCAACAAGAGCGAGACTGTATCTCAAAAAAAAAAAAAAAAGATTAGCCAGGTGTGGTACTGGGCACCTGTAATCCCAGCTACTCGGGAGGCTGAGGCACGAGAATCACTTGAACCTGGGAGGCAGAGGTTGTAGTGAGCCAAGATCAAGCCACTGTCTAGCCTGGGCGACAGAACAAGACTCCGTCTCAAAAAAAAATAAAAAATAAAAGTTAAATCCCAACACATAGAAATGATATTCAAGGTGATTGATACCCTAAATACCCTGATTTGATCATTACACGTTCATGCATGTAACAAAATATCACATGTATCCCATAAATATGTACTAATATTATTTATCAATTTTATAAAAGATTTAAAGATATTTGTCTAGCATATGTAGTTGTCTTTGGAGCATTGGTCCAATTCTAACTGACCTTTCTGTACTGGGGAAATTCCTCTATTATGGGTTTTGCCTCTCAAACTAGAAGTCAGAACTCAGATTCCCAGCCTCCCTTGCAGCTAGAACATTGACATGTGACCCAGTTCTACTAATCACACACCCAAGAAAGGCTTCAATTCTGAAGTGCACAGAAGGAGGCTTGGTGATCACAATGGCAACAGAAGTGGTTTCGCAGGGTTGTTCCTGAAGTCGAATTTGGCATTGGTGCTGGAGGCAGGAGTGGCTGTGCTAACATTAAGTTATCAGCATCAGTGTTCAGCAACGGTGGTAGCAATCATTTTCTCTGCGATGTGATTTTAGGCATTACCCCTGGAAGCTTAGCCTGGAATCTGTCTCTCTCCTCCCTCCCAATGATTCTGTGAGTTACCTAACAACCTGAAATAAGTCCCCTTTCTGCTCATTCTAGTCAGATAGGACTCTGTTATTTGTAACTAAGATCCACTAACGATACACCTGGTCTCTGGGCTCTGATCTTTCACTAAATAGTTGTGCAAACTTGAGAAATTTCTCTCCCCTCCATGCTGCAGTTTCTACTTCTATAGAGAAGTGGGGTCAGGTATCTAAAAAGGAGCTCCAGGCCTACAGAGTCACAGACTAGTAATTGAGAGCCCGGGGAAGCCTGTTGCCCGCTGTATTTCCAGGATGACCACTGCCAGATCTGAAGCTGCTTCTTTTTGTTCTTCCTAAGGTGCTGAACTCCAATGCAGCACCTACTGCCTTCACTTGGTTGTACCAGTGACACCTCAAGAGGAAAGAATGGTTTTCCATCTTTATTGCTCAGAAAACTAGGAATATATCTGGGTGGCTGGATTTAGCTCCTGAGGCAATTTCCCAGTTGCAGAAGCTGCTTTGAGACACCAAGATCACTGGGAGCCTCAGGAGAAGGCCTAATAGCTTGTCAACATGTTTTGTGGGATTTATAGATACCATATATCACTTATAGGCCTTTGTTTATAAATTGTGTATTTTTGTAGACTGAGGTACAAAAATACTTACTGTTTGCAATCCCAATGACAATATGATTTTTTTTGCCTTGACAAACTGATTCTAAAATTCACCTGGAAAAATGTGCCTGTAAAGATTGCTATGAAAATTTTGAAAAAGAATTATAGCCCCTCCAGAGATGAAAACATAGTACAAAACTGTCACTGAAACAATTTGATTCTGCCATGTGAAATGCAAATATATATATATGTGTGTGTGTACATATATATATACACATATACATATATATTTAGACAGTGTCTCACTCTGTCATCCAGGCTGGAGTGCAGTGGCGTGATCTCGGCTCACTGCAACCTCCGCCTACCAGGTTCAAGCGATTCTCCTGCCTCAGCCTCCTGAGTAGCTGGGATTACAGGCACACACCAATGCACCCAGCTAATTTTTGTATTTTTAGTAGAGACAGGGTTTCACCATGTTGGGCAGGCTGGTCTCAAACTCCTGACCTCATGATCCACCTGCTTCGGCCTCCCAAAGTGCTGCGATTACAGGCGTGAGCCACCGTGCCCAGCCTGCAAATTTATTTTAATCAAATCATACAAATGAAATAATATAAAACATAGAAATAGTTCTAACTACCTATGGACGTTTCAGAGCAGTGAGGAAACATTTAAGTATTCAACAACAATGGTGGAAAAACTGATTAGCTATCTGGGGGTGAGGAGGGTGAGGGGAACTACGTCCTTACCTCATTTCTTACAACAAAAATGCTCCAGATGAATCAAAGATCTGAAGGTAAAAGATGAAACTATAAAGATAATATAAGAGAAAGCACTGGCTGGATGCAGTGGCTCACGCCTGTAATCCCAACACTTTGGGAGGCCCAGGCACGTGGATCACTTGAGGCTAGGAGTTAGACACCAGCCTTGCCAATGTGGCAAAACCCCGTCTCTACAAAAAATACAAAAATTATCCAGGTGTGGTGGCATGCACCTGTAATCCCAGCTACTCAGTAGGCTGAGGCAGGAGAATCACTTGAACCTGGGAGGCGGAGGTTGTAGTGAGCCAAGGTCGTGCCATTGCACTCTAGCCTGGGCAACAAGAGCGAAACTCTGTCTCAAAAAAAAAAAAAAGAAAAAGAAAAAAAAGAAATACATAAGAGGATACTGAACCTCACTCATAATGAAAATTATGCAATTTAATATAATGATATGCCATTTGTATCTACTTGATTTAAAAGTTTGATAATATACAATATAGGTAAGGATGTGGGAAATAGGGCAAAGCCATTTTCGTTTGTGAGAGTGAAGACTGGGTAACCTCTTTGGCAGATAATTTAGCAATGTTTATCAAATTTTAAAACCCACATACTCAATGACCTAGTATTCCACTTCCAGGAATTCATTCTATAGCTGTACTCCTACATGTTGGCCAAACTGTATATACAACGATGTTCTCTGCGGTATTTGTAACAGCAAGAAACTAAAGATAATTTGATCATCAGTAGTAGGAGATTGTTTTACTAAATTATGGCTTTGCCATTCAACATATGCAACAATTTAAAAGAATATGATATGTATCTATGTACTTACATAAAAAGATCTATAAAATATATTAAGTGAAAATGCAAAGTATAGAACAGAATATAATGGATACTCCCACTTCTACTTTTTAAAAATGTTATATGTATAGTTAAATGTAATTAAAGTTCTGGTGCAACTTTACGGAAAGATATGCAAGAAACTCTTAATGATGGTTATGCCTAAGGGGATGGGACTGGGAATCTAGGGTAGGAAAAAGGACTAGTTTTTATTGTATTTCTCTTTAGATTGTTTTAAGTGTATTACCAGATACTTGAACTACTTTCATAATTTAGATCACTGGTAAGTATGAAAAGACTTTTGACCTAACTTGTTTTTTTAACTTTTATTTTAGGTTCAGAGATACATGTGCAGGTTTGTAATTCAGGTGAACTCATGTTAAGGGAGTTTGTTGTACAGATTATTTTGTTACCCAGGTACTAAGTTAGTACCCAATAGTTATTTTTTCTGATCCTCTCCCTTCTCTCTCCTCCCACCCTCCACCCTCAAGTAAGCCCCAGTATCTGTTGTTCCCTTCTTTGTGTCCATGTGTTCTCATCATTTAGCTCCTACTTACAAGTGAGAACATGCGGTATTTGGTTTTCTGTTCTTGCATTAGTTTGCTAAGGATAATGGCCTCCAGCTCCATGTTCTGGCAAAGGACATGATCTCATGACTTCTGACCTAACTTGTGATAAGAGAAATGTAAACCAAGACCATGTTATACCTGTCAGAAGGATACATCATTTTCTCCCCAGAAGATTGCTACAGTTTTGTAATACAGTAGGTTGGTCAAGGTGTGGGAAAATATTATTGGTAAGAGCAAAGGTTGATGAAACTTCTTCAGAGGGAAATTTGGCAAGAACTAACACAGTCTTTGACCTAATAATTCCACTCCTAGGAATTTTTCCTGCAGAAATATTCCCATATATGCCAAGGAAGTAGGTAGGTATAAAGATCTAGTTCCTTGCAGCATCATTTGTGCTGAGTATAAATAACTTAAGGCCTGCCAACTGGTTAAATAAATAATGGTACATTCGTATAATGGAATTCTTTTTCTTGAGACAGAGTCTCCCTCTGTCGCCTAGGCTGGAGTGCAGTGGTGTGATCTTGGCTCACTGCAACCTCCGCCTCCCAGGTTCAAGAGATTCTCCTGTCTCAGCCTCCTGAGTAGCTGGGACAGGTGTGCACCACCATGCCTGGCTAATTTTTGTATATGTAGTAGAGGTGGGGTTTCATCATGTTGGCCAGGCTGGTCTCAAACTCCTGACCTCAGATGATCCACCTGCCTTGGCCTTCCAAAGTGCTGGGATTACAGGCATGAGCCATCGCACCTGGCCTTGTACAATGGAATTCTATATAGCGTTTTTTTAAATGAGGCAAATCTATGTATACTTATAACAGAGATTGCTAGTTGTGCCCCACTATCCATCCTCCTCTTCCCCTCTGATTTTTGAGCTGGGTACATGGCTATTTGAAATAAAGAATAAATTTTCCAGCCTCCTTTGCTGGTAGGTGGGCCCCTGTGTTCTTGTTAAAGTTTTTTTTTTTTCCCTAGATAGATGCAGATGTAATGGCAGGAGCTCAGACAGTCATGTTGGAACATGAGGTAGAAGCCCCATGTTGAAGATGGCATAAAAACGATGGAAGGATCCTAGGTCCCTGATAATTATGGAATCTTAGTATTGCCTGGCCACTTACCTTTGGACTTCATTAGAGAGACAAATCAATGTCTAATTTTGCAAGGCATTGATGTTTTTAATTTTCTTTCACCAGCAGCCAGATCTAATCTTAACTGATACATATTATATTTGTCTGTTTTCACGCTGCTGATAAAGACATACCTGAGACTGGGCAAGTTACTAAAGAAAGAGGTTTAATTGGACTTACAGTTCCGCATAGCTGGCGAGGCTTCACAATCATGATGGAAGGCAAGGAGGAGCAAATCACATCTTACGTGGATGTCGGCAGGCGAAGAGAGCTTGTGCAGGAAAACTCCCCCTTAAAGAACCATGGGATCTCATGAGACTTATTCACTATTATGAGAACAGCATGGGAAAAACCTGCCCCCATGATTCAATTACCTCCCACCGGGTCCAAACCATATCACATATAATGATGTGGAATGATTTCTAAGATAAATTGTTAAATGCAAAAGCAAGGTGCAAGCAATGCATACAGTATGATACTATTTTTGGAAAAAAGTGCAGAAAGATATAACTATGTTTGCATATGGGCAGCATTTTCCAGAAGTATATACTGTTTGAATTTTTCACCATGTGCAAATATAACTTATTCAAAAGTGAACTTTAAAAAATCAGTTTTAAACTAATTAAAAAATGATTTGTATTTCTAAACCATAACAATTTGATTTTTTAGAAATCAACATAGTTTGATGAAACTATGGTTGTTTTTTCTTTTCTTTCTTGTTTCATATATTTGTAGGATTTTAAGATATTTACATGCAAAAGAGAACAGTCCCAGACAATAAAAATAACTTAGGCTTTAAATATTTCTGATGTGATGTTATGCAAACGCTTTCATTCCCAGGACCCCAAAGGTCAATATGTTGAACATACATTTTAAACTTGCAAGTCCATTCAGCAATATATATTGAGCATCTGTGATCTTTAAGGCACGGCTTTTAGGTAAACAAAACAGACAAGATATGTTTGTTCATGGAGCTTATGTTCTCACGGGACAAACAGGGTAATGTGATAAAAAGTGTTGAGAATTCCATTAGAGAGGGTAGTGAGGGAAGACCTCTGAGGAGGTAACATCTGGGCTAAGGCCCAAATGATGAGAATTCCAGGAAATGATCCTAGCACATGCAGAAGCAGAAGGATGCTCAGAGCAGTTGCGGAAGACCAAGGGGCAGGAAAAGTAGCTTCAGAAAAGGTAGCAGGGCAGCATCTGTGTGCTTCAGCGAGAGATACTCCGCACCTAACCAGAAGTGCAAAACATAGGGCTGGGTGCAGTGGTTCATGCCTGTAATCTCAGCTCTATGAGAGGCTGAAGTAGGAGGATTGCTTGAACTCAAGACCAGCCTGGGCAACTTAGGAAGCCTGGTCTCTACGAAACATAAAACAATTAACTGGGCATGGTGGTGTGTGCCCATAGTTCCAGCTACTCAGGAGGCTGAGGGGGAGGATCACCTGAGCCCAGAGAGGTTGAGGCTATAGTGAGTCATGATTGCACAACTACACTCCAACCTGGGTGATAGAGTGAGATCTTGTCTCAAAAAAAGAAGAAAAAAAAGTGTGAAAAATAAAAAGCCAATGATACCAAGAGCTGGCCAAAATGTGGAACAGTTGGAACTGTCATACTTTGCTGGTGAGAACATACAGTCACTTTGGAACACAGTTTAGCAGTTTATTTTGAAGTTAAGCATACACACATTTGCCATACGACTCAGCAATTCTGCTCCCAAGACAAATAAAAACATGTGTCCACAAAAGGAGTTGTACAAGAGTGTTCACAGCAACTTTTTCATAATAGCCCGAAACAACAAACAACCATAATGTCCATCAACAGAAGAATGAATAAATAAACTGTAGTATAACCATCTAGTGGAATACAATACAGCCATAAAAGGGAGCAAACTACTTAATATGTGCAAAAACATGAACAAATCTCAAAAACATTATGTTGAGCAAAAGAAGCCAGATACAAAAGAGTACATACTGTATGACTCCATTTATGTAAAATTCTAGGAAATATAAATCTAATCCATACTGATAAAAAGCAGACTGGACCAGGTAGGGATGGGCCCTTGCTTGGACCAGGTAGGGATTGATTGCAAAAAGAAACAAAGACAGCCGGTGCAGTGTCTCATGCCCGTAATCCCATCACTTTGGGAGGCTGAGGTAGGCAGATGACTTGAGTCCAGGAAGTCAAGACCAGCTTGGGCAACATGGCGAAACTCTGTTTCTACAAAAAGAAAAAAAAAAAAAAAAGCCAGGTGTGGTGGCTCGCACCTGTAGTCCGAGCTACTTGGGAGGCTGAAGTGAGATGATCACTTGAGTCTGGGAAGTGGAGGCTTCCCTGAGCTGTGATCTCACCACTGCACTCCAGCCTGGGCCAGACAGAGTAAGTCCCTGTCTCAAAAGAAAAAAAAGAAGGCCGGGAGCTGTGGGTCATGCCTGTAGTCCCAACAGTTTGGGAGGCCAAGGTGGGTGCATCACCTAAGGTCAGGAGTTCAAGACCAGCCTGGCCAACATGGTGAAACCCTGTCTCTACTAAAAATACAAAAATTAGCAGGGCGTGGTGGCAGGTGCCTGTAATCCCAGCTACTCAGGATCCGAGGCAGAAGAATTGCTTGAACCCAGGAGGTGGAGGCTACAGTGAGCAGAGGCTGTGCCACTGTGCTCCAGCCTGGGCAAGAGAGCAAGACTCCACTTCAAAAAAACGAAAGGAGAGGAAAGGAAAGAAAAGGAGAGGAAAGGAGAGGAAGGGAGGGGAGTGGAGGGAAGGGGAGAGGAGGGGAGGAAAGGAAAAGAAAGAAAGATAAGAAAAAGAAACGGGGAAACTTTTAGAGTGGAGGAACTAATCTACATTGTGATAGACATTACATAGGTAAACATTTGTCAAAACTCATCAAACTGTATACTTAAACAGGTGCATTTTATTGTATGTAAATTATGCCCCTGTAAAGTTGATTTAAAACACACGGTGTGTGTGTGTACTTACTAGTCTGGTACATTATGTTTCTACTTCTGTCTGTTTTTTTGTTTTTTGTTTTTTGAGACAGTCTCGCTCTATCGCCCAGGCTAGAGTGCAGTGGTGCAATCACAGTTCACTGTAACCTTGAACTCCTGGCTCATGATCCTCCACTTAAGCCTCCCAAGTTGCTGGGACTACAGGTGCATACAATCACACTGGGCTAATTAAAAAAAAAAAAAATGTAGAAACAGCATGTCCCTATGTTGCCCAGGCTGGCCTCAAACTTCTGGGCTCAAGCAATCCTCCCACTTCAGCCTCCCAAAGTGCTGGGATTATCGGCATGAGCCACCACACGGGGCCTCTCTGTATTTTCTAGAAAATAGCTTGCAAATAATTGTTTGTTACCCACTCTCTATTTTCCCTTTATCCCCTGCACCAAAGTGAATTAAGCCCGTCACCTGGAATTTCTAACTATTAAGGCCAACTGCATCCTCTCAACCCTCGCCACAGAGATGTTGGTTTCCATTTCACAGCGGAATCTTAGAGAAGGCTTTTGTAGACTGGGAGGTGTCAGGAGAAAGCCCCAGAAGTGGGTAAGGAGGGTAAGTATGGTAAGGTGGTAGTTATCTTGCAGGGAGATACACCTGGAAGTTCAAAGAGAAGCATGGAGGCCCTCATGGTTTGCTCAGGAACAGCTCGTAGGGCCTGGCACTAGGAAAGGGCCCAGGCTCCATTTCGTAAGCCAATCCCCTCACTACCTGCCCCTTCACAGCAAGGAGCCAGATTTGTCTACCATCCCAGCCTAGTTCCCAGAGATCTGAGGGCTGCCATTGCATAGCCAGATGCTGCTTTCACCCTGGCATGCAAACCACCAACAGGTATCTCCCAAGCCTGGCAACGTGCAGGGCAGTAAGCTGGCTCCCCTCAGGGAGATGCTGAGGCACCAGTGCCTCGCCTTCTAAGACTCACTTCTGACGGCAGGAACTGGGCCGACCCTAGAACTGAAGCTGGCCGTGTGGCCTGGTCACTCCCCAAAACTATTTAGTAAACTCTCATCACAGTTTTGCTGTCCTGTCCAGGTCCTGTGGGCACAAAGCAAAACTAATTTTATCCCAAAGCCGGGTGTGGTGGTGGGTGCCTGTAGTCCCAGCTACTCGGGAGGCTGAGGTGGGAGGATCACTTGAGCCCAGGAGGTTAAGGCTGCAGTGAGCCATGATCACCCTACTGCACTCCAGCCCAGGTGACAATGCAAGATCTGGTTCCTGCCCCCCAAAAAGAAGAAGAAGAAGAAGAAAGAAAGAAAAAATCTTAAAACAAGAAGCCAGTATCAGTAGAGTGGGCATAAGTGGGCAGGGGCAAAAAGAGGGGAGTGACTCCTTGGGGCATGTGGTGAGTGACAAGGATGTGGCTCAGGTCAACGGGAGCCACACTTGTTGAGGGAACCCTAGGACTAGAATGAGGCAGCAGCCAAGGCCAAATCCTGTGGCCTAGAAGAGGGACAGTCCAATGGAATTTTGCCTCATTATGAAGACAGTTGGATCCAGTGACAATATTAGCTAATGTCTACTAAGCCCTTAATGAAGCTGGTGGTCTAGATGGTCTAAGGTGCCTTAACTAATTTAGTCTCCAACAACAACCTTATGAGATAGACACTACCACCCTTTGACAGTTAAGGAAATGGAGGCACAGAGGTTTTAAAAGACCTGCCCTTCTAGCAAGCAGCAGAGCTGTGACATATACTCTAAGCCACAACACCTCTCAGAAGTCAGTGTACGAGGCTGAAGCAGCTTAGGTGGAGGGTGGGGACCCAGGGATCAGCAAACGCTCCTGCCCTGGGGATTCTCATGTGAGCTTTTTCCCAGACTTAAGTGCTCAATTTGCATAAACGGTAGCAGAGAATGTAAAAAGCAACCACTTGTCCAAAACTGTGCAGCCACCCAGGAGGGCTGTGACCTGCCTCTCTGGACTCACACCCTTACATCCTCTCTCCCCTGCGTCCCTGCCCTGCCTGTCCAACTACTAAGCCTCGGGGTCCAAATATTTTCTTTTTTTTTTTTTTTTTTTTGAGACGGAGTCTCGCTCTGCCGCCCAGGCTGGAGTGCAGTGGCCGGATCTCAGCTCACTGCAAGCTCCGCCTCCCGGGTTCACGCCATTCTCCTGCCTCAGCCTCCCGAGTAGTTGGGACTACAGGCGCCCGCCACCGCGCCCGGCTATTTTTTTGTATTTTTTAGTAGAGACGGGGTTTCACCGTGTTAGCCAGGATGGTCTCGATCTCCTGACCTCGTGATCCGCCCGTCTCGGCCTCCCAAAGTGCTGGGATTACAGGCTTGAGCCACCGCGCCCGGCCCAAATATTTTCTTGACTTCCTGCCCTTCTCCCTTCCTTCTGACTGTCAAAATCTGTCAAGACTCAGCCCAAATCTCACCTCTTCCAGAAATCCCTCACAGACATCCCTGATTGGAACAATCTGTCCCCAGTCCATCCACCGAGACATGAGGCTCTTTCAACTGAGGCCTGGGGTCACTTCTCAGTGGGTCCGTCTCCTGGGGGCATAAAACCACAAGGCTTGCTTAGTAAGGGGCTGACACCCATCCATGGTTAAGCAGGTCCTTAGGGGGTTATGAGGACATCTCTCTTCACTGACTTGAAAAATCTTAGGCGGCCGAGCGTGGTGGCTCACACCTGTAATCCCAGCATTTTGGGAGGCTGAGGTGGGTGGATCACTTCAGGTCAGGAGTTCAAGACCAGCCTGGCCAACATGGTGAAACCCCATCTCTAATAAAAATGCAAAAATTAGCTGGGCATGATGGTGCCTGCCTCCTGGGTTCAAGCAATTCTCCTGCCTCAACCTCCTGAGCAGCTGGGATTACAGGCGCCTGCCACCACACCCTGCTAATTTTTGTATTCTTAGTAGAGACAGGGTTTCAGGGTAATCCTGAACCCCAGCTACTCAGGAGGCTAAGGCAGAATCACTTGAACACAGGAGCAGAGGTCGCGCCCCTGCACTCCCGCCTGGGTGACAGAGCAAGACTCAGTCTCAAAGAAAAGAAAATAAAAATCTTAGGCTTGGAGATTCACATAAATTCTATTTAAAAAGCAAGATGGGCTGGGCAAGGTGGCTCACACCTGTAATTCCAATGATTTGGGAGGCTGAGGCGGGAGGATTGCTTGAGCCCAAAAGGTCCAGGCTGCAGTGAACTGTGATCATGCCACCACGCTCCCACCTGGGCAACGGAGTGAGACTCAGAAAAAAACAAAACAAAACAAAACAAAAAAACAAAAAATAATGCCAGACACGGTGCCTCATGCTTCTAATCCCAGCACTTTGGGAGATTGAGGTGAGCAGATCACCTGAGGTCAGGGGATTGAGACTAGCCTGGCCAACATGGTGAAACCCCGCCTCTACTAAAAATACAAAAATTAGCAGGGTGTGGTGGCAGGTGCCTGCTTGAACCCGGGAGGCAGGAGAATTGCTTGAACCCGGGAGGCAGAGGTTGCAGTGAGCTGAGATGGAGACATTGCACTCCAGCCTGGGTGACAAGAGCGAAACTCTGTCTCAAAAAAAAAAAAAGATGTATAGGATTTTACTCTCAAAATGTATTTTCTTCAAAAATACTCTGTGTTCTGCTGGGCGTGGTGGCTCATGCCTGTAATCACAACACTTTGGGAGGCCAAGGTGGGCAGATCACCTGAGGTCAGGAGTTTGAGATCACTCTGGCATCCGTGTGGAGAACGGAGAGAGAGAGGATGGTATAAACCTGAAGGTGAGATCCTTCCAGCCCCTGTGCCATTAGAAGCCCTGGGAGGGAAGTGGTGAGAAACGCCAAGGCAGTGGTGGTGAGGCCTGAAGGAGGGGTTGGATGGAAAGGATGGGACAAGAATAACCCATGGGATGTGAGGACTGATTGGATGGGGTAGGGGAGGTAAGAATCTAGGGTGGCCCAGAAGTTTCTGTCCTGGGCTGCCATGTGACATTAGTTACCAAGATAGGGGAGACAGCTGGGGGCAATGGCTCGAATCTGTAATCCCAGCAACTCAAGAGGCCGAGGTAGGAAGATTGCTGGAGGCCAGGAGTTCGAGCCCAGCCTGGGCACAAGGTAGGGAGACCTTGTCTCTAAAAACATTTTAAAA
This sequence comes from Papio anubis, assembly GCF_008728515.1. Taxonomy (NCBI): domain Eukaryota; kingdom Metazoa; phylum Chordata; class Mammalia; order Primates; family Cercopithecidae; genus Papio; species Papio anubis. The sequence goes on from NC_044981.1 coordinate 34,033,169, forward strand.
AATAAGCTGGGTGAGGGCAGGGCGCAGTGGCTCAAGCCTGTAATCTCAGTACTTTGGGAGGCCAAGGCGGGTGGATCATCTGAGGTCGGGAGTTCAAGACCGGCCTGACCAACATGGAGAAACCCCATCTCTACTAAAAATACAAAAATTAGCTGGGCATGGTGGCGCATGCCTGTAATCCCAGCTACTTGGGAGGCTGAGGCAGGAGAATCACCTGAACCCAGGAGGTGGAGGTTGCAGTGAGCAAAGACCGCGCCACTGCACTCCAGTCTGGCAACAGAGTGAGACTCAGTTTCCAAAAAAAAAAATTAGCTGGGTGTGGTGGCACACACCTATAGTCCTAGGTACTCGAGAGTCCAAGGTGGGAGAACCACTTGAGCCCAAGAGTCCAAGGTTGCAGTGAGCTATGATTGTGCCACTGCACTCCAGTCTGGGCAACAGAAACCCTGACTCTAAAAGAAAAACAAAATAGGGAAGATAACAGGAAGATCAGGCAAGTGGCAGTGTCTGTATGGTCTGGGAGGGGTGGGCAGAGGCGATGGCCTCAGTGTGCAGCACGTTGTGTTTGAGTTCCACTCTCGGGAGTTCTTCTGCCTATGTGATGTTCCCCAGTCTCTCACACCAAGACACACGCACCCTTAGAAGACAGTTACTGTGTCTTGTGATTTCTGTGCCACCCCTCACCCTTCCTACCTGCCCCAACCCATCCCAGGTACATGCTCTGTACTCAGTGACTGCAGCTGAATCGGGTTTAATTGAATCCAAGCTTCCTCCCTGCCCAACTCTCGAGATCTGGTAACTGGGTCGCAAACATTTTCCCCTAACTGGCTGGTCTCTGGATTTCTGCTGTGCTGCCCTGGAGGAGTCTGAGAGAAGCCACCCTTCTGTTGAAGGGGTCTAGACAGCTTGGAACCCTGCTGCCAGTCCCAAAGCTGCCACATCAACCTTGGGACTGAGCCCTCTTCCAAGCCTTCCCACCTCCCCATAGGGGAGAGCATGGGCCTGGGGCATCTGCAGCAATGGGAAGAATGGATGGGCTGGAGGGAGGAGTGTGGCAGTGAGAGGAAAGACCAGCCTTGTGTTTACTGGTCTCACCAAACCTCAGCTCCTTGGAGACCTTTGTTCCTAGAAGTGATGGAATCCTTACCCCGCCCCCCCATCCCCATTCCTGCCAGGCACCCAAACAAGGTGCTGTCTCAGAGTAAACCCACAGCTCTTGTGCACTCTCTCATTCCCATAGAGCCATCAGTAGGAAAAATTAATAGAAAAGACTCCAGTTGGATATAAAGCCAGAGGCAGCTGGGAACCAGCAACTGAGCCCACATTTCCCCTACAGCGTCCTCAGCTCAAGGCGTGTGAGCTAGGCTCGCCTAGGAGCTGAGGGTGGAGAGGAGCCCCCTATCATGAGACAGCGTGTGAGTGTGTGTGCCTGTGCGCCCGTGTGTGCATACATGTGCCTGTGTGCCCGTGTGTTCATGTATGTGTGAGTGTGTGCTCCATGTGCACATGTGTTTGTGGGGCTATGTGCCCATGTATGCATCTGTGTGTATGCATGCATGTGTCCACATCTGTGTTGCCCATTATGCGCCCATGTGCATGTCTGTGTGTGCCCTGTGTGTATGTGCAATGAATGTGCACCCGTGACAATGCCCACCCACGGGAGGGGCAGGGGAGCTGTGGGAGCAGTGGGGGACATTTTCACAAACTTGCTGTTGTGGGCAGGCAGGTAGGAGTGGGTCTGGATATGGTTGTGGGAACAGGAGTCATGTGTTTGTGGTGGAAGGAGGATTTCTGCTCGGGTGTTTGTGAATGAGGATGGACAACTGAGGTGGGGCAGCTGTGCTTCTGGCTGAGGCCCCGCTGTCCTTCCTGGGGTCACCTCCCAGGGCAGCCACCTTTGCCAGAAGTGCCCAAGTTTGATGCTCCAGCCTGGGCTGGCATGGCCAGCAGAAAGCACAATGTCTTGGAGGCCCAGCAGAAGGATGACATCAGTCTCTGAATGTTGAAAAGGGGCATGTGAAAGTGTAGGGCGGGAGGAATAAATCCCTTCAATTCCTCCAAAAGTGACTGACCCCATCTCCCTGGAAGGCTGTGCCCTAGGATGGGAGGATTGCAAAATGGAGGAGGCTCTGTCTGTTCTGGTAGTGGAGACCTGGGTGACACCACTCCCCAGATGCCCAAGGACTGGGGGGCCTCTGGGGGTGGCATTTGAATTAGGCCATAAATGATTAGGAGAATGTCAGAGGAAGGAAGTGGGAGGGGAAAGGGGGCATTCCAGGCGGCAGAAACAACTCGAGCAAAGGCACAGAGGCAGGAAAATGCAGGGTGTGCTTGCGAGAGTCAGAGGTCCTCTGCAAGCTGCCTCCCGCGTGTTCATGGAAGAAAGCTGAGACCCAGAGAGAGGAAGTGTTTCTAAGACCTAGCAGTAGAAATGAGGTCCTCTTACTCCAGGTCAGTGCTTTTTGCTATCCTAAAAAGCTTGCAGGAGAGAACACCGGGGAGTCGGCTATTGGTTTGGTTTCCTTTGCTTTCTTGTCCCCATCTAGGGCTGAATCAGGGATCCCTGTTCTTTGCCTTCCTCTGCCTGCAGCTAGTTGTGTGATTCTGAATAAGTCACTTCCCCTCTCTGGGCCCCTCATCTCCAATATGAAGGAGGTATAAGGCCTGGCCTCACCTGGGAATGCCAACTGGGACTCCATAGCAAGCTAAAATGTGGCTTAGTTATCCTCCTATCCCCAGCACCTGGCAGAATCTACGGCACGACATAGGTGCTCAAATAACTGTTTCTGAATGAAGAAAAGAAGGACAGAATGAAAAGCATCGTGACTCTTCCCTAGCACTGTACTTTGACAGCCTCAGCCTCTCCCCTTCCCAGGCAGGACAAAGGATGTAGGAGTCCCAGACCTTGAAGAGGAAGGCAAGAAAAACAAATAACCTAACTACACAGGGGCCCTAAACTCTCCCTTTGGGGGGATGCCCCTGAGAGAACCTTTCCTTGCAGCCTTGGCCTTGCTGAAACTGCTCAGTGGGGAGGGCCGGGAGGAGGGGCAGGGACCTCTAGCAGAACAGGAGGCAGCTGGGCCTGAGCCACGGCTGGCCCTCCCCTTGCCCCCTCCCAACTCACAGCCTCTCTGCTCCAAGAAGTGTCCCAAGCCCTCTGGTCCCAACCCTGAGGGGTTGGGCTGAGTCTGAAACCTCCTGTTTCCCAGGCCAATGATACCTTCATTTTTTTCCAGTTCCAGTAACCCCCTTTTTTGAGGCCTCCCTTTCATGTTAAGAACTTTATTGCTCATTTCCCTCTTCTATGACAGCAGCTGTATTTCTTTTAACTTTGTAAAACACACACATGATCTATGGTGATAGATAGAAATCAGAATCAGTTGCCTCTGCGGTGGAGACTGACTGGAAGAGGGCACAAAGGAATTTGGAGGTGGTGAAAATGTCTGAAATCTTGATCTAGGTGATGGTTACATGGGCGGATATATTTGTCAAAATTCATCAAGCTGTACACTTAAGATTTGTGCATTTTACTGTATGTGGAATGTATGTACATTATACCTCATAAAGCACTGCTGGCATCTAAAAGATACACATAGGGAAAAATACAAGGAATGGACATGCTCAGTTTAATGAATTATTTAGCCAGCGCCTGTGAAACACCACCCACAATGCCTGGTGCCCCTGTGTAGTCCACAGAGCCTGGCTATAACCAAACAGTTTCCCAGGGATCCCATCAACACCCACAGACGGGGCACTCCAGACACCGTGTGCCTCTCGCTTCCCGGATTCACGGAAACACAGAGACCAGGAATGGGGCAGAGCCCACACATAGGCTTTGGAACCTAGAATTTCCCATCAGTTCAACCCCAAGCTTGACTGCAACTCCCATTCTAGTGAATTGAAGGAACAGAAAACACACCATTTCCCCTTTCTGGGAGGGGGGTTTCCGTACCGGCCTCCTCCAGTGAGTCTTGGCTGGGGGTTGGGGGTTGTCCCTAGTTAAAGTCAAGGAGAACTGTGCCTTCCCTGCATCCCTGCTAAAAATAACCGGAGGCAGTGTTGCTGCCACTGAGCAGCAGGAAGGACAGAGTCATGTTTTGCTTTAAACCTAGAAGCAGCTCGGCAGTTGGGGGCTAGGGCGGGGTGGGAGAGCAGACTAGGGATCTGAGAACCCTGGCTGTGCTCTGTGCACCCCCACCCCCAGCTGCAGCTGGTCTTCCGGGGGTGCCTGGGAGGGGTGTGTGTGTTAGCGCGTGCACGCGCATGTGTGGTGACAGGGCCTCCCAGCAGCAGAGCAGGAAGCCAGGGAAGGCTGGGAATGGGTGGGGAGGGGTCTCTGTCCTGCTAACTGGAGCATGCAGCTGGAGGGCCCGGTGTCACGTACTCCATGGGGTCCCTACCTCCTCTGAGAAGCGTTCTGTCCCTGCAGCCCACGCCGGGCTCCCTGGGGGTCGGTGAGGCTAGCCTTCTGCAGCGTGGCTGCCTGCCCCTCGGGGGCTCCTTGAACACACAGGGCTGGGGATTGTCGCTTCGTAGTCCCTGTCTCTGTATGGCTTCTGCTCTGCCCAAAGAGATTGTGAGGTCCTCAAGGGTGGGTGCAGTCTGGCAGTGAGGAATTTCCCTGGAAACAGGAAGTACAAGATGTGTCAATGTAGGATCCTAGCAGAGGAGTGAGAGGCTGGGTAAAGGGAAGGGAAGAGGCCCTCCTGGCTGCTCACTCTTGCTCTCTCCTCCCACCACTCCCCTGCCTGTCTCATACATCAGAGGCCTCACATTGTTGGTCTCTCTTTCTCTGTGCATGTTTTGGGTCCCCAGCTGCTTGGAGCCACCATCATCCTGCAGTTGGCCTCCATTTCCCAAGGTAACAATAAAGAAGAATCACCATTAATTTCACAGGTATGCCATTCCAGGCACTGTGCTAACCCTGATGTGGATGATCTCATTTAATCCTCCCAGCAAGCCTGTGATATTGGAATGATTACAATTCCTCCCTATTTACAAATTAGGAAACTGAGGCTTAAAGTGCTGAAATGCTAGTCTAGGATCCCACTGGTAGTACATGACAAAGACAAGGCTTGAAGTCATGTTATGGAACACAGAGCATGTCCAAGATGACTGTCCAGGAGACAGTAAGAATTTTAGGGCCGGGTACGGTGGCTCACGCCTTTCATCCCAGCACTTTGGGAGGTTGAGGTGGGTGGATCACCTGAGGTCAGGAGTTTGAGACCAGGCTGGCCAACATGGTGAAACCCCGTCTCTATTAAAAATACAAAAATTAGGCAGGCGTGGTGGCAGGCGCCTGTAATCTCAGCTGCTTGGGAGGCTGAGGCAGGAAAATTGCTTGAACCTGAGAGGTGGAGGTTGTAGCGAGCTGAGATCGTGCCACTGCACTCCAGCCTGGGAAACATGGGAAACAGAGTGAGACTCTGTCTCTAAAAAAAAAAAAAGAATTTTAGAAATTTGACCATTCTAGATAATTTAGGACACATGGTTGCTGAACTTGATGCTTTTATTTAAAAAAAACACACACACATACGTGCACACACCCCAAAATACCCCAAAAATAGTGGCTTTTTTTTTTTTTTTTGATGGAGTTTCGCTCTTGTTGCCCAGGCTGGAGTGCAATGGCATGCTCTTGGCTCACCACAATCTCCGCCTCCTAGGTTCAAATGATTCTCCTGCCTCAGCCTCCCGAGTAGCTGGGACCACAGCCATGTGCTACCACACCCGGCTAATTTTGTATTTTTAGTAGAGACGGGGTTTCTCCATGTTGGTCAGGCTGGTCTCGAACTCCTGACCTCAGGTGATTTGCCTGCCTCGGCCTCCCAAAGTGCTGGGATTACAGACGTGAGCCACCATGCCCAGCCGACAATAGTGGCTTTACAGCCAAAATGTGTACTCCCAGTTGTGATTCTGATCAACAAACTAACCTTCCTGACCAAGCCTCAGTTTCCATCTCTACAAAATGGGTATAATAATCCTTGCAGAGGATTACTGAAGAGTGGTGGATTTGAACCCAGCCTTTTTTCTAAACCTGGAAAACACAAAGCTCTTTCATGCCTTGAGGACTTTGCATGTGCTGTGCTGTTTCCTGTGCCTGAAACCCTCAGCCTGCAGATGTTCACATGACTGTTTGTTCTTGTCAACCAGGTCTCAGCTCAAACATAACCTTCCTCAGAGCAGCCTTCCCTGACTACTCAGCAGACGCCCATCACACTCCATTGCATCCCTGTTTCATTTTCTTGTTTGCACATATCGTGATCTGAAATTTTCTTTCTTTGTTCTGTTTCGTTTTTTATGGTCTGTCCCCTTCCCAACTGCCAAGGATATACGTTTCTTGAAAGCTGGAACTTCTGTGGGGTTTAATGACCCATTCATGGTGCTCAGAGCAGCACCTGGCAAACATCAGAGCTTGCTAAACATTTATGAATGAATGAATGAATGAGCTTTGGAAATAGCATTATATTTAAGTGACTAACTCTCACAGGCCTTGCTGAGGGCTGTGAATGTGGGCTAATGGGGGATCAGAGGAGAGTGCTTTGGGCCTGGCTCTGACCCAGACTCAGCTCTGAAGCTCCCGGGCTGCAGGGAACCATGAGGCTGCCTGGGTTTTCGGCTGCTCCAGGATAAAGGTCAACTCTTGTTGGAACACGAGGTTCTGCACCATCTGGGCTTGCCTGCCTCTGGCCTCATCTCCCCGGGCTCTCCAACCTGCACTCCATGTCCCGCCAGACCAAACAACTCCCAGTGCCCACCAGAGAACACCGGGCTGCTTCACGCCTGTATGCTTTTATACACACTGTTCCTTCTACCTGGAACGCCCTGCACCCTTGCTCTGCCTGGCCAGTTCCTCTCTCCCTGAACCTTCTGCTCTGGTCACACCCAGTCCCCAACTTCCCAAGACATTATAATGATCTGTTTTTAAGTAAACTAGGGACTCAGACTTCCCAAGTAGCCCATAGGAGGGCAGCGACCAGGTTTTGTATCCCCAGTTTGTAGCACAATACTTGGCACACACACAGTAGGTGCTTAATAAATGCTCAGGCATGGCCAGGCGTGGTGGCTCACACTTGTAATCCTAGCACTTTGGGAGGCCAAGGTGGGTGAATCATGAGATCAGGAGATCGAGACCATCCTGGCCAACACAGTGAAATGCTGTCTCTACTAAAAATACAAAAAATTAGCCGGGCGTGATGGCGGGCGCCTGTAATCCCAGCTACTTGGGAGGCTGAGGCAGGAGAATTGCTTGAATCCAGGAGGCGGAGGTTGCAGTGAGCTGAGATCACACCACTGCACTCCAGCCTGGGCAACAGAGAGAGACTCTGTCTCAAAAAATAAATAAAAATAAAAATAAATAAAGAAATGCTCAGGCACAGGTGTTAGACTTTGGTTCCTAGGGCATTAACTCAATTCCTGGGACACACAGTAGGTGCTCCATAAGTAGCCACTGGATTAACAAGGCTGAGCAATCTGACACTGGAAGAAGCTTGGGACAAGGTGAGGCATAGGGCATGGGGGTAGGAACAAATGGAAGATGCTTTCTGGGAAACAAGATGGTGTCGGAGGGAAGAAGGCAGAAGGGATCTTGGGAAAATTCCCAGAAGACTGGAAATATAAAAAGCAAAAATAAAAAGTAAACACAGATAGATGGAGGCAAACAGGACTCTCAGTGAACAAGGAGAGAGAAATTCAGAAGGAAAGATAAACAAAGAAAAATGAACTCAGAGAAAGAAGAAGTTCAGAAAGACAAAATGTGCCCATGAAAGCCATAGAGGACAGATTGCCAGAGACCAGAACAGGCCAACTAAATACATTATGTCTGGTGTTCCTGCTTCATCCCCTGGGGGTAGGCAGATAAGGTTGGCATGGGCAGCGTGGTGCTGTGGTCCCTTCCTTGGGTGATAGGGCTGAGTGAAAGCCCACACATCATCAGGACATCTTGGAAAACTTTTCCTCTCTTAGCTCAGGAGAGGCCCTGTGACAGGAAACAAAGCACCCCAGACAGCAACTACAGACCTAGTTTCTTGCCCTTAGGCATGCAACTTAGCTGCTCTTGCCTCAGTTTTCCCAGCAGGAAAGTGGGTCTGATTCTTACTTTAGAGGCATATTAAGATCATACTGAGTTCAGGCAGGTACATTAAATGTACACAGCCTGATACAAATGCCAGGGATTGACATAATGGTGGTGCTTTCTCCCAAAGGTCTGCTGTGAACAGGTCCTAAGAGAGGCTGTGTCACTGTCACTGGGTGCCACAGATAGACCTGACTTCAGAGCCCCAGAACCCAGGCTCAGCCCATGGTTTCTGGATCTCAGAGCCAAATCAATACAACCAGGCAGTTTATTCCTGGGTGAAGGGTGAGGGGCAGCAGGCATGCCAAGCAGCCAAGAGACACACGGAGCCCACAGCCAGCAGGCCTGTCTGTCCAACTCCACTGCTGAGACTGTCCTCTGGGGCCTTGCTAGCATCCAGATTGCTGCCTGTCAAATGGGCTAAAAACAATTTTCTAGCTGTTAGATCACGCCTCAAGGCATGTAGGAGCTCCAAGGAGGCAGAATTCTCCTTCATTTGAAGGGAGGAGGGAGTAAGACTGGAGGCTTGAGAAATGGAGGATTTGCATTTTAGGTACATAATCTGAGCAAACTCAAAGACTATTTTGAAGTGCGGGCTTTGGCCAGGTGTGATGGTACACACCTGTAATCCCAGCTACTTGGGACATTTACTCAGGAGGCTGAGGTGGGAGGATTGCTTGAGCCCCAGAGGTTGAGGCTGCAGTGAGCCATGATCTCCCCACTGTACTCCAGCTTGGGCAACAGGGTGAGACCTTGTCTCAAAAAAAAAAAAAAAAAAAAAAAGTGCTGTCTTTGGTGTCAGACAGACCTGAGTGTGAATCTCAGCTGAGCTCTGTTGTTTTTCTGAGCCTCAGTTACCTTAACTGTCAAAGAGGGCTAACCATAGCGTCCACACCCCAGAATTGTTCTGAGGAGTAAATGAGATCCTGTAAATAAAGACCTGAACCTCAACCATGGGTCTAGTAGTGAGTCTCCTGCGCCACAGTCTTTGCGTTCCAAACACTGGTGGGGGTTGCTGTGCAGAGATAATTCTCCATATAAGCAATCAAGATTAGCCATCGATGTGAATAATAATATCCCATGCTCCTGTGGGAGGAAGGCCAGATCATAAACATATTAGTCTCCAATATGTAAGCCACTTTGAGGAGATTAAACTGGTCACAATTCAGAAAATCATTGAGAAATCATCAAGCATCAAATTCCATTAGGAATGTGTGACTCCTGCGGGTGACAGTATAGGTAGATTCCCCTCCCTGCCGCCAGGCCCCCACCTCTGCCTCTGTTCTCTGTGACTGACAAGGAAGGATCTGTGATTACCAGGTCTGCCAAGCTTTTGGAGGCAACTTACATAGTGCTGTCACTGGGCTTGTCTAGCTGGGCTCAGGAATATTGCTAAAATGCTTGGGAAACAAGGCTAGCAAGGGGAGAGGGATCAGCCTCAAGGGTCCAGAGAAACTCCAGACCTGGTGTGGAGATTCCACAGCTTCAGAGGCAGTTTCAAGGCTGGGTAATGGGAGAAAGGACTGGGGACTTCACCCTTCTGGAATCTTAACTTCTACAGGGTCTCTCTGCACCTCACCCTTCCACCCCCAGCAAGAGTTTAGAACCTAAAGACTGGGAGTGGGAAGCAGGAGACTCATTTCTTGATCCATGGGGGGTTGGGGAGCCCAAGTGGAAGATGGGGAGATGAGAGTAGGGGTAACTGACAGCAGGATGCCACAGCTAAAGAAGGAAGTATAAATATAAAGCGGCCAGTGTAGGACTGGACAGAGGCCATATGAAACACACGGTACATTCCGGCCCCAGCGTAACAAACTGTACCAGCCTTTTTGAGAGCTGTGAGCACTAAAAAGGGGAGGGAAGAGAGCAGAGGTTCCTTCGAGGTTGGCCCTGCCTCCTCCTCCCCCACTTCTCCCACAGCTCGGGGCACCGCAGGGAAAGTCCTGATGTTCCTTTTGCAACCACAGGAAACCTACCATCCCTGCTCACACTCTGTACCCTGTTCCTCTCAGCAGCTCCAGACTGGGAAGGAGCAATAAGTGTGTATGCATGGGGTGTTTGGGGGAATGTGGGGTGCAGACAGCCACAGCAGCCTAGGTGACACCCGGAAAGGCGGCAAACATCACTTGGATACTGGCTGGAAGTCACAGCCTGTAAGGGCTGCAAGAGAGGCACAGATGACGGCGAGGAAGTGCCTTGTCCAAGGTCACACAGGCAGTTGTTCACCAGGGTGGGACCAAAGTGCATCCAGAACTAGGCAGTGCTGGGCAGCTCTCTTGGGTGTAGTATGTAGGAGTGGCAGGCCAGAGAACAGACAGGGCCCAGGGACTGAGGGTGGGGAGCCCAGATCCAAGGCTGCCTCTGTGCTCTGGTTGGCTTTGGGAAGGCGGGCCTGGCTTGGGCACCGTCCCCTCCAAGCCTCCCAATCCTATCCCCCCAACCTTAAATATTAGAGATAATGCATGTGAAGTGCCTAGCGTGGAGGTTGTTTTGTGGTGATGTCAACCAGAATGAGTCACATCCACCCCTCCCCTCTCCTCCTCCTCCACACACACACACACCGCTCAAGGCCTAGAACCTCCTGGGATCTTTCTCCCATATCACCACCTTCTTTCTTCTGAGTCCCTATAGCTATTACACACATTTGGTACTCACCACCTGCTGGCTTGGGTTATTATTTAACCTAACATGCAGTGTGTTTGTCTCTTCAATTGCCCAAGGGGAGGATATCATTTCAATACACCCAATATTTATTGAACATGAACTCCGGTGCTGAGCCTGGCCTGTGGGGGATGAGTTGGAATGGTGGCGGGAGGCAGGGGCAGTAGAGGAGAGGGCTCAAAGAAGAAGCAGACTTTGTTTCTGCCTCAAGGACTTTCTAATCTGGTTAGAAGAACAGGATTAGTAAACAGATCGCTAGAATATGAGACAGGCCACACGGTGTGCCGTGAGAAAGGTACAAACTGAGTGTGCTGGGCGTTCAGAGGAGACGGGAATCAGATTTGGCTGGCACTGTTTCAAGGAAGCTTTATGAACTGGAGCAGCAGAGATGGGTAGACAGGGAGGACGGGCACTCCTGGCATGAGAAATGGCACAGCAAACTGTGGAGGTGGGAAGGAGAGAGAACAAAGGACTTCAGGACTGTGTCTTAACCTCATAGTGACATTCTCTAGCAGGACCCAACACAGAGCCTTCCTCATGGCAGACGTGCTATATAAATGCTTTGTCCCCTCCCTGGTTTGGAGACAGTGGGATCTTTAGGACCAGCACTTAGTGATGTCTTTCCACAGAAGGATGGGTAAGGAGAAAACGTGGCTCTGAATAAACCGGGGGTTTGGAGCTAAACACAGGGAAGGGTCAGATTCCAGGGTCAGCTTGGGGTCGTCTTCCTTGGCCTTGCCCTTCTTCCACCCTGTCGTCCACACCCACCCGCCAGTGTCTGGGCTCTCCCTACTCCCGGCGTCCTGCCAGGGATTTCCCAAACCGTCCAAAAGGGCTGGGCTTGGTTTGCCAGCCCCGGGAATCCCTGGAGTCTCCGTGTTCCAGGCTGCTGTGAAGGATCAGGGAAGGGAGGCTAGGAAAGGGGAGGCTCCTCCTGGGGATTGCTTGAATTGGCCCCCTCAACACGGGCTTCCGTTGTCACATGACTGCGTCCCAGGTCTCGCAAGTCTGGGGCTGGCGAGCTCCAGCTATCCTCCTCTTGCCTCCTGGACTGAGCGCTGGAGAGGCACGGACTGAGCGCTGGAGAGCGCTGGCGGCAGCCTGGGTGGCTCCTTCTGCTCGTAGAGCTCCCCACACCTGCTCCCTCCCCCAGCTGTGCTAATCCAGGCGCCACCCAAGCCTGGGGTACCCAACCAGGGGCAAATGGGGGATGGCTAGGCCTGGGTGCTCCAAGGCCGGTGAGTGGGCAGGGCTGCGGGGCCCACGCGCACCCCGGAGGTTGCTGGCCAGCCCCTGCCCCAGCGTGCAATCGCATGGTTGCGGCGGCCGGGAGGCTGCGCGCCGAGCGCAAGCCGCGAGCACAAACAGGGCGAGGAGGCTGGTGTGAGCGCCTGGGCCCGCTGCCAGCGCGCCGGGGCTGGAACACAATGTCCCGAGCGGGCGGGCGGGCGGGCGAGCGCGAGCGAGAACAGCCTGACTCAGCAGCTGGGTAAGTGGGTGTGCTCGCTCACCAGATCAACCGCTCTTGCAGCCTGCGGTCAGCGACGACCCGGCACTCGGCGGCTCCCTGGAACGGGAGGGGCGAGCGTACGGCCCGCTCCTCTGCTTGCGCCCGAGCCTACCGCGCTGGACCTCCACGTGGCCGGTTTGCGCATCTCTCTGCCATCTAGCCCCTGTATTAAAGCGTCTCCCAGCCCCCAGCCTGAGCGCAGCAGGCTCTGCCCACCTGGGAGGAGCACTCTCCTCACCCCACCCGACAGGTGTGGCCAGGCACACAGCTGCTGTGTACATGTTCTGTTTTCCCCAAACCTCACCCCTCTGGGACGCCTCGGAAGGTCTTGGCATGGGGTATGTAACTCTTAGTTGCAAACAGAGGTAGGAGTTTGTTCTGGGGTAGTGGCGGAGTAGGGAGCCGAGGAAGAGGATCCTAGGAGAAAAGTGGGACATAGGGCAAGAGGATCTCCCCTATCTCTGTCCTCAGCTGACCCAGAGTTCAGAGTCTCTTCCTGCCCCCTCCCCTCAAAACCACAAGGCCCCTGAAGATTTCCTCCTCGGAGGGAGGGACAGGCAGGTGGTGTGGTGTTTTGAAGCCTGAGACCCTGCTTTTCTGCCCCCACCCCCAAACCACAATAAAGACCCAGGAATCCTGCCACCTAGCCACAAAGCTCCTCCTTCCACCTCTATGCAGGGGAAATGGGGTCCCATTTGGGGTCCCCACTGGGGACTTATGCTGTCCCTATGCTGTCTCCTGGCGTCTTGTGGGGCCATTGTGATGATGACAGCAGCCCAGAGCAGGGCTCTTCCTGGGGATGGGGACCTGTCCCACGTCCCAGCTTCCTGGGGTGCTGCGCAGTGCCCTGAGGGATGCTTTGTGCCTGGAGAGTGCCAGGGCAGGCGGGGAGGAGTGGTTCCGGGAAAGGCCCTGGCAGGCAGCATAGGCCTGGGCTCCAGGGCCTTTGAGGGTGGGCCTAGGGGAGGGACCTCAGGCTGCTGAAGTGCCTTACCTGGGCCTCCTGCCATCTGATGGCATCTCTGGCACCCTCTGTGGCTAAAGATGCCAACACAGGCCTGAGCCGTGGACCCCCTTCCCATACATACATCACACTTCCCACACAGGCTCTCACCCAGCCAATGCACACTGCATCTCCCAGTTGGGAGGCACCTTCACTGCCATCTACTCCCACCTTCTTCCTGATGCTTGAAATCTGTCCGTGATCCCAGATCAGTGATTGCTCGAGGCTATGACAGGGACACTCTCAGACAGCAGCCCACTGCTCTTCTGGACTTCCCTATCTCCAAGTCCAGTCACCTACGGGACACCTGCCCTTACATGGCCTAGAAGTGACTGAACTCATATTCATGTCCCTCACACCAGCTCCTCCCCATTGCCCACCATGACCCTCCCAGTCCTGAAACTCACTGCAAAGGTAGATTAATGTTTAACTACTTTCTCTCCTTCATCATCCTTATGTCTGATATCTTATCAAATTCTTCCCTTTGTTGCTTTTATTTCAAAATATATTGTTTGTTCATTACTTTTCTCCTTCACCCTTTCCCCTCCAGCCCCATAGATTCCACCTTTGGCCCAAATTCTCACAGCAGCTGCTACACTGTCCTTTCTTTTTCCTTCCTCCTACACACCCTGCTGGAATAATCTTTCTCAAACATCATTTATTGTGTATGTTATCAACTTCAGACTCCTCAACCAAGCACAGTGAGTACACTAGCTAACCTGTGTATTCTTTGTGAGATGGGACCTGAATTCACTCATGGCATGTCCAGGCCACAGGGTTGAGTGCAGTGCCTCCTGCACAGCAGGAGGGCAGCAAATGTTCCTCAAGTGACCCATCCATTTGGTGGTGTTCCCTTTCCACCGTTCCGATTCTCTCTCCTGCCTTGGTCTCCCCAGTCCCATCAAGCCTATTGGCTTCCCAATGCTCACTGGGGCCCTTTTGTTTTGAAGGGCCACTGTTTTTCATTTCCCCAAAATCTTAGGTGGCTGGAGGTGGGGAGCTGATGGGGAAGGGAGAGGCTGACATCCAAGTTAATATCAGGAAGGTTGTGGCAAATACCAACTGCAAAAACTTGGGTGCAGAGTAGAATGAGGGCAGATGCCTGCTAGGAGTCCCTGTTCAGTAAGAGACAAAACCACAGAGGAGGGCAGAATGTGGAAAGGAGAGTGGCATAACTAGTGGCTTCCCTCTGAGCCTGTGAGCTGCCTTTAATCTTTTCCTTTCTTCTTTTCTTTTTTTGAGATTGAGTCTTGCTCTGTCGCCCAGGGTGGAGTGCAGTGGGGCGATCTCGGCTCATTGCAACCTCTGCCTCCCCAGTTCAAGCAATTCTCCTATCTGAGCCTCCCGAGTAGCTGGGACTTCGGTTGAACACCACCACGCCCAGCTAATATTTGCATTTTTAGTAGAGACAGGGTTTCACCATATTGGTCAGGCTGGTCTCAAACTCCTGACCTCAGGTGATCCACCCGCCTCAGCCTCCCAAAGTGCTGGGATTACAGGAGTGAGCTACTGTGCCCCACCTAATCTTTTTTATGTTTTATTGCTCAGTTATGTCCTGCAGTATTTTAAACCTCTTCTCCCATAGGCTGTAGGCTTTTTAATGGCAGGGACAGTGTCTTTTATTCATTTGACATCATCTACTTATTTTGAGAAGCAGGCACGAAATACTTTGGAGGGCACATAAAACTTGGGTCTGGATCCTGGTTCCAACACTTAGCTGTTTGGCCCTGGGTAAGTCTCTTAACCTCTCTGAGCCAGTTTCTTCGTCTGTAAAAGTCGCTAGTGACACTCGTTTTGCAGAATGAGGGGCAAAAATTACAGAGAATACAAAGCACCAGGAAAGTGCCTGTTGTACCGAATAGTTTATATTCCTTCCCCGTATGGTTGGAGCCTTTTCTGAATTGGGAGAAAGGTGTTCCTTAACTACTGCCCATACTGGGACACTTTAAACTTGAAAAGGGGCACTGTTAATAATTACGTCCGGCCGGGCGCGGTGGCTCAAGCCTGTAGTCCCAGCACTTTGGGAGGCCGAGACGGGCGGATCACCAGGTCAGGAGATCGAGACCATCCTGGCGAACCCAGTGAAACCCCGTCTCTACTAAAAAAAATACAAAAAACTAGCCGGGCGAGGTGGCGGGCGCCTGTAGTCCCAGCTACTCGGGAGGCTGAGGCAGGAGAATGGCGTGAACCCGGGAGGCGGAGCTTGCAGTGAGCTGAGATCCGGCCACTGCACTCCAGCCTGGGTGACAGAGCGAGACCCCGTCTCAAAAAAAAATAAAAATAAAAAATAAAAATAAATAAATAAATAATTACGTCCGTTCCAGGGACGCAGAGCCACCCTACCGTAGTTCACAACAACTGGCAGGGTTCGGATGGCACGCAATATCCCAGTGCCTAAGCACAGCCCCAAGCATAACGCTCAATAAATGCCTGTTGAATCAAAGAGCGAACAGAAGCTGACCCTCACTCCGTTTTTTGGACATCATTGACTGAAGCAAATTGAAAAGCCTGCCCCTGCTGCGCCCCCACCCCCACCCCCACCCCGTCCCAGAGCCACCGGCAGCCTCAATTCCCTGAGGTCTGCCCTTCAGTAGCCCACCGTCCCGCCCCCGGTTGCCTTGACATCAGTGACGTCGCCGAGGGGCGTGGCCTCTCTCCATCCTCTGCTGGTGCCCTGGGCCCCTCCGCATCCGAACCTGGGGGGAGGATGAGGTTGGTGGCCCTTGACCCTACTCGCCCCCCGCCGGGCCAGCATCTAAGCCCGCCTGGCCGCCTTTCTTGGGCGCGCAGCTGTCTCGAGTGTGGGTACCCATCTCCACCCCCACCCTTACCCGGGTGAACTAGCGGGGGTTCTAGAGTGCCGGATCCCGGTGAGCCCTCTCCACCAGCTGCGGGCTAAAGGATCCTGAGAACGTGGGCCCAGCGCTCAGCTCAGGCCCGCCCCTTCCCGGGCAGCCCCCTCGCTCCACGTCCTGGGGGGCGGGCGGGAAGGATGGGACCCCCGCCCAGGAGGCGCACAGGCGCCGCCCAGCGCGGGAGAGAAAGAGTTAAATTAGGTGCCGGCGCCGGGCGCGGCGCGAGTGGGGGAGGGGAGCGAAGAGAAAGTGAGAGCGGGGGCGGAGCGGGGACGGGAGCGAAAGAACATCCTGTGCCCGTCGCCGGATGCGCGCGGGGGGAGGAGGTAGTCCGGGGAGGGAGAGCAAGACGGGGGGAGGCCCGGGGCGGGGAAAGGCGCGGCCTCCTTCCCCCCCAACCTCCTCCTCTGGGGGCGCTGGCCCCCTCTGCTTCCCGCGCCTTAGCCGGAGCTACCCGGAGGCCCCAGGATCTGGTTCCTGGGCAGGAGTAAGCGCTAGCTGGGGAGAGATGATCTCGGAGAGTATGGGATGCACGTCAAGGCAGGGGCGGCCCCCAGCCTTTCATCTCTTGGTTTTCTGCAAGGGAAGCTCGCACGTGTTGAGCGTCCCCTGTGCACCGAAAGTACACACATTATCTTAGTCCTGACAGCGGCACTTCCAGGCAGTAGACAGGAATTCATAGACTCGCGTTCTAGAAGAGGAAACAGACTCAGATTATGGAATTTGTCCAAACCCCACACTGCTGGGATGTGAATGCAAGCCTGTCGGACTGCAAAGGGCTTTTCACTGGAGTTTAGGGTAGGGCAATTTCCCCTTAGCTGCTATGCGCACAAGTACTGGGCCGCTGCAGTATCACCCTCGGGAATGGCGGTGTCTTTTCGTAGAGGACCCCCAACAGCATCTGGCTGGAGCTTCTGTCATTAACTAGGCTCAAACAACCATTGCCAGGATATTGGTAAAAAGAATGAGGAAGGGGCCTTAGGGTTCCACAGGTAGTTGGATGGTTCTTAGAAACACAGTTTAGGGGAATGTGTTGTAGCGCTTCTGCTCCTGTTTTAGGTATTTGTGGGGGCTTCAAAGAGGGTTCCAGAGTCACTCAAAGCAGTTACATGGATTGCAGGAATTCGGATTGATTCACTTTAAGAAGACCAGGGAGGTCTGGTGTGGTGGTTTACGCCTGTAATCCCAGCACTTTGAGAGGCCGAGGCAGGCAGATCACCTGAGAGCAGGAGTTCGAGACCAGCCTGGCCGAAATGGTGAAATCCAGTCCACTAAAAATACAAAAATTAACCAGGCGCGGTGGTGCACGCCTGTAGTTCCAGCTACTTGGCAAGCTGAGGCACAAGAATTGCTCGAACCTGGGAGGCCGAGTTTGCAGTGAGCCGAGATGGCGCCACTGCACTGCAACCTGGGAGACAGAGCCAGACTCGTCTCAAAAAAAAAAAAAAAAAAGACAACGACTAGCGTGAGAGGTAGTGGGTAAGTGGAAGGAAGGGCTGACTCATGTGCTTTTCAGGCTGGGATGCATTGAGGGCTACCATCTGTGTTCTCACTGCCTGCCCACACCCCACATGTTGTCCAGGTGAAACCTGCGGAGATAATTAGGATTATAGTCAACATTTGTTGAGCTCTGTGTGCTGGGCACTGTTCCAAGTGCTTTACTTAATCCTCACAATCCCATGAAGTAAGTCTTATTGTTTCTATTTTACAGGTGGGGAAAATGAGGCACAAGGAGACCACAAAGCTAAATCCGCGACTAAACTGGTTTTGAGACGGGGTCTCCCTCTGTTGCCAGGATGGAGTGCAGTGGTGCGATCTCGATTCACTGCAACCTCCGCCTCGTGGGTTCAAGCAGTTCTGCCTCAGCCTCCTGAGTAGCTGGGATTACAGGTACACATCACCAGCTAATTTTTGTATTTTTTAGTAGAGACGCAGTTTCCCCATGTTGGCCAGGCTGGCCACTCTGACCTTGTGATCTGCCTGTCTCCGACTCCCAAAGTGCTGGGATTACAGGCTTGAGCCACCGCGCCCTGCCCTGAACTGGTTTTGAACCCTGGCTAGAACCCGTACTTATTTACTAAACTCAAATGTACTTAACATGATGAGAACATCGGCCTTGAAGGTAAAAATGCTGGCATAGATGGCAAAGAGGTGTGTGCTTGAGCAGCCCATGTCCTTTTCCTGGGTAAGGCAGGTAAGTAACTCACAGCTGGCTGTGTGTATTTTGGCTCTCAGACTTCTCTTTAAGCAGTGGTTCCAGATTTCTGGATTTGACAGAAAAAGCAAGAAAACAAGTGAAAGCCAGGTTCCCATAAAGAGCTGCAGCTTTTAATTTATGCTCCCTAAGAGCACACAGAACGTACCTACCATCTATTATCACCATCATTAAAGAAAATACTTCTGTTTTTTTGAGACAGAGTCTGGCTCTGTCACCCAGGCTGGAGTGCAGTAGTGTGATCTCAGCTCACTGCAACCTCTGCCTCCCAGGTTCAGGCAGTCCTACCGCCTCAGCCTCCAGAGTAGCTGGGACTACAGAGATGCACCACCATGCTGAACTAATTTTTGTATTTTTTGTAGAGGGAGGGTTTTGCTTGAGCCCAGGCCAGGCTCGAAACTCCTGGGCTCAAGAGATCCACTCACCTCAGCCTCCCAAAGTGCTGAGACTACAAGTGTGAGCCACCACGCCTGACCTAATAAATATATTTTAATTCTCAAAATAGGAATGACATCATCTGA
Organism: Papio anubis; assembly: GCF_008728515.1. Classification (NCBI taxonomy): domain Eukaryota; kingdom Metazoa; phylum Chordata; class Mammalia; order Primates; family Cercopithecidae; genus Papio; species Papio anubis. Next base: position 34,052,005 of record NC_044981.1, read on the forward strand.
ATCTGTTAGTCCCAGCCAGGCACGGTGGCTCATGCCTGTAATTCCAGCACTTTGGGAGGCCAAGGCGGATGGATTGCCTGAGCTCAGGTGTTCGAGACCAGACTGGGCAACATGGCAAAACCCTGTCTCTACCAAAAATACAAAAAATTAGCCCGGTGTGGTGGCGCATGCCTGTAGTCCCAGCTACTTGGAAGGCTGAGGCGAGAGGATTGCTTGAGTCTGGGAGGCAGAGGTTGCAGTGAACCAATATCACGCCACTGAGCTCCAACCTGGGTGAGAGAGTGAGACCCCGTCTCAAAAAAGAGAAAAAAAAAAAAGAAGAAGGAAAACAATTATTCCCAAGAAAAGATGGTCAATGGACTTTATGCCAACAAATAGATATTCTATTGTCTTTTTTTGTTGTACTGTGGACTAGTGAAAATGTCACTCTAGGAATAACTCTGCCTCTAATCTCTCTGAATCATTTGAGGGCAGAACCAGAAGAAATGGGCCTTAGGTGTGGCAGGAGGGAGTTAGGTTGCAGCCAAGAACGAACACTTTTTGCAGGTCTTTAAAGAACAGGTGAGCCTTACATGTGCTTAGGAAGTGAGGGTTGCAGAATCAGCTCCATGGGATGGAAGGGCCAGTAACTCTGGGTCCCACCCTGGAGAAGGGCAGAGCAAGGACATTGCCTTGAGGAATTTATTCTCAGATCCACCAAAGTAGTCTTGGAACCTAAATGACAGCTCCCATCAGGCAGCCGTTTTCTGCCGAGTTCAGTGGAGATGCGATGGGGTTGCATGGCAGTAGGGGGGCTTCGTGGGCTTCTACTCACCCCTCACCGCAGGGAGTTCATGCAGTCATCCACCTTGGGGCTGAGTGGAGTGCCAGGAATGACCCTTGAGGAGGCATGAGGACGGGAAGAGAATGGCCACCCAGGAGTGTTGCTTGTTCCCCGCCTGCCGCCTAGGGTGTACTGGGCCAAGGCTCTGAGTGGGCAGGCCTGGCTGGCCATGGCATCATTGGATATGCTGTTTGCCTGTTTCTCTACCTCCTTCCATCCTGGGTGCAGCCCAGGACTCAGAGCCTTCTGTCCCCGTTCTCCCAAAAAAGGGCTCAGGGCCAGGTGGGTGAACACCTGTTCTGGTGCAGCATGCTCAGCACTGGCCGTGGGCGTCACCCTAGTTTGGAACTGGCCACTTGCCTGTTCTGTGACAGAGAGTGGGGTCAGAGGGTGTAGGGAGACTATGGTGGGGAAGAGGGAAGGGTCTGGTCTCACCTGCCCCATCCTAGTGGTGGGGATCAAGGCCTCCACAGGTAGGCTCACATCCTCTGGGGTGGTGGCATCTTCTGACTCCAGCCTCATTGTACTTCTGGGGAGGCTGAGAGTTGGTACTTCCAGATTTAGCTGAAAGGCACAGACTTACTCACATTTTAATCTTTGAGTTTTACAATGGTAAATCTGAATCCCTTTAGGTTACAAATGCAGAAACAGACTAAGGCAAAGGCAATCCTTTCTCCTCCAAGGTCACTCTGGTTAGATGGGTCTGGAGCCCCAGTTACTAGACACTGTCATTGTTCTGCCCCCAAGTCCTTAAAGAATGGTAGAACATGACTTAAACCACCTGCTAAGTACAAGATTCTAGGCTGGAGATGCAAAGGTTGCTGTCCTCAAGAGCTTTTTATCAAACAGGTAAACTTTAGGGCAACGCGCAGATGCTGGAAAGGGTGGATTTGCCTCAGAGTCTGTGCATGCTTTCTAAGATGCTCCCCTCCTTTTCATCCTCTGATGCAGGGAGGGAACCCTACCTGAAGAAACACCCTAAGGCCCAGGGGTAGATCTCAGGTGGAGCGATCACAGATGGGAAGGCCCAGAAAGAAAAGGAACAGGGTTGTCAATAGGCATACCCCAAACACCCCTCCCAGAAATGCCCTAAGGGCTCAGCCCAGAAATGGACCTCTGCTGCCCTCTAATGGCAGAAGGGCAGCCTCTGGCACTACCTACTGGGGCCCCACCTTAAGGAAGAGGGGATGTGAAGGACCCTTCTGCCCTCTCCCCTTTTATTCCCCTTCCGTCTTATGTTTCATCTCCTGTGGTCTCTAAAGCAGAATCTTCTCTTTTTTTTTGAAATGGAGTCTTGCTCGGTTGCTTAGGCTGGAGTACAGTGGCATATCGGCTCACTGCAACCTCAACCTCCCACGCTCAAGTGATTCTCCTGCCTCAGTCCCCTGAGTAGCTGGGATTACATGTGTATGCCATGACGCCTGGCTAATTTTTTTGTATTTTTAGTAAAGACGAGGTTTCACCATATTGGCCAGGCTGGTCTCGAACTCCTGACCTCAAGTGGTCCGCCCACCTCGGCCTCCCAAAGTGCTGGGATTACAGGTGTGGGCCACTGTGACTGGCCCCATCTGCTCTCAAGCACCCCTGGCTGCCCCATTTCCTGACCACTACCCTCCATCCCATCATCTCCCCGGTTTCCTTTGTTGCCTGGGTTCCAATTCTGGTACCCTGGTTCCTGACCCTGCCAGAGTTCTGGTTCCGGAAGGTCCCCCATAGGTGCCTTGGGCCTGGCTCTCACCCGGGCCCAGGGCAACACTGAAGTCATGGGCAAGAGCATCCCCCAATACCTGGGGCAACTGGACATCCGCAAAAGTGTAGTGAGCCTGGCCACAGGCGCCGGGGCGATCTACCTGCTCTACAAGGCCATCAAGGCCGGCATAAAATGCAAACCGCCCCTCTGTACCAACTCACCCATCTGCATCGCCCGTGAGTGTCCGGGCCCTGGGGAGAGGGCTCTGCCCCAGGAGGCACCTGCTCCCGAGGCCTCTGCTGTGGGAGGGCCCAAAGGTGACGCCTCCAAGTTCCTCTTTCCTTTGTCTTTCTCTTCTCCACCTTCCTCAAGCCCACCCTGCAGCGCCCTAGGCAAGGCCCTGCTAGAGATGCTAGCTCAGGGTCCCTGGATCTCACTCAAGTGGATCCTCAGACTCATCTCGCAGGTCTCCAAATGCTACATTTCCTCTGGCTCGCAGGATTCCACTTCCACTTCTCGGAAACTTGGTGTCAGCAGCTCCCCGCATTTTCTGCCCCAGGAACTTGAGACTTTAAGGAAAGGGAAAATTGGAGGACTTACTATATGCCCAGAGCTTCCACTCTGGGCATATAGTCCACATGTTCTTTTGTGCAGAGTAGGAAAATGAGCCCCTTCTGCAAGACTCTTTATTGCCATCTACTGGAAGATCATTACCATATACGGGTTATGATAAAATACTGCTTGTTACCGCCAAATGCCAGACAGTTGTTAGAGTAAATGGACAAATCTATGATGGTACGTTATGGACAATACCACATTAGATAGGGTGCCCTTGTGCAGTAAACATTCGTTCAACTGTACATGGAGGTCCTGCATATGGCGAGAAGGCTTCCCCGAAAAGGCAAGGCAAGGCAAGGCCGGGCGCGGTGGCTCACGCCTGTAATCCCAGCACTTTGGGAGGCCGAAGTGGGCGAATCATGAGGTCAGGAGCTTGAGACCAGGAGCTCGAGACCATCCTAACACGGTGAAACCCCGTCTCTACTAAAAAATACAAAAAAATTAGCTGGGCGTGGTGGCAGGCACTTGAAGTCCCAGCTACTCAGGAGGCTGAGGCAGGAGAATGGCATGAACCCAGGAGGCAGAGCTTGCAGTGAGCCGAGATCGCGCCACTGTACTCCAGCCTGGGTGACGGAGTGAGACTCCGTCTCAAAAAAAAAAAAAAAAAGAAAGAAAAGGCAAGACAGCCTTGTCCCCAGGTCCCTGTCCCCCACTTCCCAACCCCATTCTTTCATCACTTCTGAGTCCACAACCTGAACTGGGCTGGGGTGGCTGTCTAGGCCTGGCAGTCGAACGAGAGCGGCACGGGCGGGACTCAGGTGAGCTCCGGAGGCTCCTCAACTCTTTGGAGTGCAAACAGGATGAGTACGCCAAGAGCATGATCCTGCACAGTATCACTCGCTGTGTGTACTTGCTGGAGGCTGAGGTGAGGGAAGGGAAGCAGGAGGTCCCACCTAGCCGGCCCGGCCCCTGGGGGTTACGGCCGATCCCTGCCCCTGGAATGGCCAGACTGTATCCTGGGACCTCTCTCTGGCTGATAGTGGGAGGGGTGTGCTGAGGGATCTTGGTGACGTGGGGGTCAGTGGGCCCAGAACACCCGCTTCTCCTGCCTCTTCCATCTCTCCCCACATACTCCAGGCCTCTGCTTGTACTACGGATGACATCGTGTTGCTGGGCTACATGCTGGATGACAAGGACAACAGTGTCAAAACCCAAGCTCTGAATACACTTAAAGCTTTCTCTGGCATCAGAAAATTCAGGCTTAAAATCCAGGTGAGCCTAGGGATGAGTGGTGGGGCACGCAGGATGCCTATAGTCCTTAAGTCCTTTAATTGCCATAGGATAAATGGGCATGTTCCGGAAGTTTGTTTGGGTGTGAATTTGTAACCCAGAAATAAGTGGGAAAATGGTGGTCAGATTCCCAGCAGGGTCATGAGGCCTTTGAATTTCAGGATGAAACTGAATTGAGGCACTAATGGTATCTCTCCACCCCAAATAGAAGGACCCCCGCTACCCCACAAGCTCCCTGCTACTGCCACTGCCACGTTTTTCTGACACCAACCAATTCCCAACACTGGCTGGGTGTTCAACAATTCAATTCAGTTCAGACACTATCCATAGTTAGGGCAGACCTCACAGGTTAAGTGCTGAGTCCCCCAAGACTTCCCCCCAACTTCAGGTACCAGTCATAGGTCTGACTTCCGACTGGCCTGCTATGAATTCGGGGGTTCCCACAACTCCCTTTTTAGATTTAGTAATTTGCTAAAATGGCTCCCAGAACTCAGGAAAGTACTTTACTTACTGCTACTGTTTTTCAATAAAGGACACAACTCAGGAACAGCCAAATGGAGGAGACACATAGGGCAGTGTGTCAGGGACGGAGCTTCCAGGCCTGTTCCCAGACCAAACTGAGGGTCGGGCTGCTATTGCTCATGGCCCAATAACGAGATGCAGGTGAACTGGGGAGGAAGAGAGTTTTTATTTCTGTAACCGGTTACAGGGAGAAGGCCTGGACATTATCGCCAGACCAACTCAAAATTACAAAGTTTTTCAGAGCTTGTTACCTTCTAAGCTATATGTCTATGTGTAAGTGTGCATTTATCTAAAGACATAAGTGATTAACTTCTTTTAATCTATAACTAAGGTCTGAGTCCTAAAGACCTTCCTCTGAAGCCTCAGTAAATTTACTTAATCTAAATGGGTCCAGGTGCTGAGGTGATTACCCTTATTTTGTTTCCTGCTAAATGAAGGAGTTTTGAGGAATTCCTTCAGACCCCCAATAAACTTGTTTGTGGAGGCCTGGGGAGCTTCCTCAGGCCCCCAGTAAAACTTGTTTAATCCTGAATGGGTCCCATTAAGAATTCCTTCGTTATTTTGTCATGCTTTAAGGTCCAGGAAAGGCCTAAGCAAAACTCTTGGTGGGCTTTTGTTACATCCCAGCCTTTGTGTAACGGCCCTGGCTTTTAACATTTAACTTACCCACGCAGTCAGCACTGAAACAGTTGTTATGGAGGCCTGCCGCAGGCCCGCTTCAGGAGCGCCCTGCTGTTCCCAGTACCTCCACGTGTTCAACAACCAGGAAGCTCTTTGAACTCCATTGATTAGAGGTTTTTATTATGTAGTCTTGATGAATTAAATCATGTCCAGCTGCTCACCCCTCCCCAGAAGTTGGGAGCGAAGCTGAAAATCCCAACCTTCTAATCATGCCTTGGTCTTTCTGGTAACCAGAAGCTATCCAAGGGCCCTGCCTGGAGTCACTTCATTAGCATAAGCTCTGTTGTGACCAAAAAGGGTTGGTTTGCAGTAACAAAGGACACTGCTGTCACTCAGGAAATTCCAAAGGTTTCAGGAGCTCTGTTCCTGGAACTAGGGACAAAGATCAGATGTATTTTTTATACTCCATCCCCTGTGGCTGTGTTAATCGGAGGTTGGTGTCAGGGCCACGGATACCTTCACCATTTCTCCATAGAGAAAATGTAAAATACCACATGTCACTTCCCCCTTTCCCTGCTATTATACCCCCAAACTTATAGTATCCACACCCATCCTCCCTGCTTTCCTGCTGCTGCCATGAAAAAATGGCTTTCTCCTGGTCTGTGGCCAGTGATAGTCTCAATCCTGCCTCCCACCCCTTCCTTAAGGGCCTCTCTGATTGCTTATGCTCCCCGTCAGCACGCAGTAGGCTCCAACCCCTCCCATCTTACAAAGCATAAACCAAAAAACCTCTTCCTTGACCTCCACATCTCTTCCTGACAAATAGTCTATCTCTCCCAAATTAAAAACAAATAAAATACGTAAAACTTGCAAATATCGTATATGTGTAAGGTAGAAGGAATAACAATAAAACAGAACATGCCCAGGCCAAGAAATAGAGCACAGCCCCCTCCCCCATCTCAGCTGCCTCCCCCACCAGAGGCAGTCATTGCCCTGCATTTTGTTTAGCAGTTCCGAATTTTCTTTGTAGTTTTACCATATATGTATGTATCCTTGCACATTCTAGCAGGGCACAGCAGATAATAAAGAGGTAAAATATAGTCTGGTATGTTTTTAAGCTTCATGTACATGCAAGTAGATGGTTTCTGTTCTGTGGTTGGGCAGCTCTGCCTCCTTCTTTTTTTTTTTTTTTTTTTTTTGAGGCAGGTCTCATTCTGTTGCTCAGGCTAGAGTGCAGTGGCGCGATGTTGGCTCACTGCAGCCTTGACTTCCTGGGCTCAAGCAATCCTCCACCTCAGCCCCACTAGTAGCTACGATTACAGGTGTGCACCACCATGCCTGGCTAATTTTTGTATTTTTTGTAGAGACGGGGCCTCACTATGTGTCTCAGGCTGGCCCTGAACTCCTGGGCTCAAGGGATCCTCCCGCCTGGGTCTCTTTCACCGCTCTATGGCAGTCTCTTTCGTGACACTCTGCCACTTGCCCGTTGGCAGACATTTGCATTGTTTCCAGGTGCTTGTCACACTCACATTGTGCTGTGAACATTCTTGTGTTCATTTCCCTGTGTGCCTGAGAGGATTACAGGGTGTGTACGCAGGAGTGGAATGGTTTGGTCAAAGGGTATGCCCAACTTTTCCAGGAGGGTGGTATCCATTTTCACCCCACCAGCCCTGCACGAGTTTTCTGTTGTGTCATAACCTCACTAACATTTGATAATTTCGCATTTTTTTTTTTAAGACAGAGCCTTGCTCTGTTGCCCAGGCTGGAGTGCAGTGGCATGATCCCGGCTCACTACAACCTCTGCCTCCCAGGTTCAAGCAATTCTTGTGCCTCAGCTTCCAGAGTAGCTGGAATCACAGGCGTGCACCACCACGCTTGGCTAATTTTTTTGTATTTTAGTAAAGACAGGGTTTCACCATGTTGACCGGGTTGGTCTCAAACTCCTGGCCTCAAGTGATCTGCCTGTCTGGGCCTCCCAAACTGCTGGGATTACAGATATGAGCCACCGTGTGTGATCCACATTTTACTTTTTGGTATCAAACTTTTTTGGGGAAAAACTTCTCTTTACATGTATCCTCAAAATATGCACAACTATGATATATCAATAAAAGCAAACACACAAAAGAATAAAAACAGATTGAGAAACAAACAGAAAAATATACCTGGAGAGATCTCTGCTTGCTGCCTTATCCCTCAGCCTTCTCAAGTGCAGTGGTGCGATCTTGGCTCACTACAACCTCCACCTCCAGGACTCAAGTGATCCTCCCACCTCAACCTCCCTAGTAGCTGGGATTACAGGCATGCATCAATACGCCCGGCTAATTTTTGTACTTTTTGTAGAGGTGGGGTTTTGCCATGTTGTTCAGGCTGGTCTCAAACTCCTGAGCTCAAGTGATCCACCCGCCTCAGCCTCGCAAAGTGCTGGGATTGCAGGTGTGAGCCACCACGCCTGGTCAGGTTGTGATTCTCAAGCATATTATAATCACCTGGAGAGCTTGTTAAAAGCAAATATTTTGGCTAGGCATGGTGGTTCAAGCCTGTAATCCCAGCACTTTGGGAGGCTGAGTTGGGCAGATCACCTGAGGTCAGGAGTTCGAGACCAGCCTGGCCAACGTGGTGAAACTGTCTCTACTAAAAATACAAAAATTAGCCAGGCGTGGTGGCACATGCCTGTAATCCCAGCTACCCGGGAGCCTGAGGCAGGAGAATCACTTGAACCCGGGAGACGGAGGCTTGCAGTGAGCCAAGATAGCACCGTTGCACTCTAGCCTGGGCCACAGAACGAGACTACATCTCAAAAAACAAAAAACAAAAAACAAAACAAAGATTTTGGGACTGCATGCCCAGAGAGTTCAGTTCAACAGAACTTTTTCACAAATCCCCCAGGAAATTCTGATGCAGGCAGCCTGAGCCCCTTTCTTCCTTTTCTCCAGTGTCTTTTTCCTGAGGGCCTGACCCCTGGTTTCTTTTCAGGTGAAAGTAGTTACTCCTTGGTCTAAATTTCCATCTAGCTGTGCCCTTCTGGATCTCTGCAGCCTGTGGGCTCCCCTGCCTTCCCCATGGCCAGCTGCTACTAGGCATATCCACTTAGATGCCCTCCAAGTTCTCTAACCCAACATATCCAAAATGGAGCTCACCCCATTCCCTAAATCAGCCCGCTCTCTCTAGGGGGCTCTTGGACCATCAGGCCCTTTGGGTCTGCCTCAAGGCTCTCAGCATAAAGTGCATGACTGGCGATGGGCTGCACCTCCTTGCCCTAACCCCAGCAATGTACAATGCATGCTTTGCGCTCTCACATGCTCCCCTGCTGCTGTTCCCTCATTCTAAAACCCTGTCCCAGACTTGCTGACTCCTGCCTGTCCTGCAGGTCTCCACGGTTTTTGAGGGGTAGGGGAAGGGAAGAGCAGGGTACTGATGGGAGTGCTCACTTCCACTCCAGAACTCTGCTTACTTCTTACATGGCTCATAAAGGTGCAGCTCGTGAGGTTACCTGTCTTTGGTAATACCTCTAGGTCTAAGCATCTTACTTTTTTTTGAGACGGAGTTTCGCTCTTGTTGCCCAGGCTGGAGTGCAATGGCGCGATCTCGGCTCACCGCAACCTCCGCCTCCCGGATTCAAGCGATTCTCCTGCCTCAGCCTCCCAAGTAGCTGGGATTACAGGCATGCGCCACCACACCCGGCTAATTTTTTGTATTTGTAGTAGAGATAGGGTTTCTCCAAGTTGGTCAGGCTGATCCCAAACTCCCAAGCTCAGGTGATCTGCCTGCCTCGGCCTCGCAAAGTGCTGGGATTAAAGGCGTGAGCCACCGCGTCCTGCACGCATCTTGCATCCTAGGACCCAAGATCCCTTTATTCACTCAATAAATGTAATATTGAACACTTTGTGCCAACATGCTCTCTAAGTACAGGAGAGAAAGCAGTAAACAGAACAGGGAAGATCCCTGTGCTTGTGGAATTTATATTCTAACATGGCAAGGCAAGCAATACACAAATAAGTAAACTATATAGTGTGTTTCATGTGGTAAGTGCCATGGAGTAAAATAAAAGTTGGGGAGTGGATAAAGGAGACTGGGTAGGGGTGATGTAGTTTTCAAGAAGAAAATCTTGAATCCAGGAGGCCTGTAATCCCAGCTACTCAGGAGGCTGAGGAAGGAGAATCACTTGAACCCAGGAGGTAGAGGTTGCAGTGAGCCGAGATCACGACACTGCATTCCAGCCTGTGTGATGGGAGTGAGATTCCATCTCAAAAAAAAAAAAAAAAAGGGAGAAGAAAATCTCTTGGGATGTTGGGTTTGGTGAAGAGTTCATGACACCAAAAGCATGATCTATAAAAGGAAAATCAATACATTGGACTTTATTAAAATTAAAAACATTTGCTCCATGAAAGATCCTGTTAAGAGGATGAAAAAAGCTGCAGACTGGGAGAGTATATTTGTTTTTTTGTTGTTTTTTTGTTTGTTTGAGATGGAGTCTTGCTCTGTCACCCAGCCTGGAGTGCAGTGGCGTGATTTTGGCTCACTGCAACCTCCGCCTCCCGGGTTCACGCCATTCTCCTGCCTCAGCCTCCTGAGTAGCTGGGACTACAGCCATGCACCACCACGCCTGGCTAATTTTTGTATTTTTAGTAGAGATGGGGTTTCACCATGTTGGCCAGGATGGTCTCGGTCTCTTGACCTCATGATCCGCCTGCCTTGACCTCCCAAAGTGCTGGGATTAGAGGTTTGAGCCACTGTGCCTGGCTGGGGGAGTAGATTTGAAAATCGCATATCTGATAAAGGACTCAGCTAAATTATATCAAGTCCTTTCAAAACTGAATATTAGGCTGGGCACGGTGTATCATGAGGTCAGGGGTTTGAGACCAGCCTGGCCAGCATGGTGAAACCCCGTCTCTACTAAAAATACAAAAACTAGCCAGGTGTGACAGTGGGCACCTGTAATCCCAGTTACTCAGGGGACTGAGACAGGAGAATCACTTGAACCTAGGAGGTGGAGGGTGCAGTGAACTGAGATCACGCCACTGCATTTGAGCCTGGGTGACAGAGTGAGACTACATCTAAAAACAAAAACAAAAACAACCCTGAATGTTAAAACAAGCAGTCCAATTAGGAAATGGGCAAAAGACATGAACAGATATTTCACTGAAGAGAATATATGGATGGCAAATAAGCACATGAAACCATGTGTAATATCACCAGCCGTTAGGGAAATGCAGTGAAGACCACGCTGAGATATTACTGTGCACCTATTAGAAGATCTAAAATCAAAATTAGTGACAATACCAAATGCTGGCAAAGATATAGAAAAACTGGATCTTTCCTATATTGCTGGTGGGAATATAAATGGTACAGCAGCCACTCTGGAAAATAGTTTGGCAGTTTCTTTCAGAACTAAACATACATTTACCAACCAGCAGTTGAACTCTTGGGCATTTATCCTAGAGAAATGAAAACTTACATCTGCACAAAAACCAGTACACGATTGTTGATAGCAGTTTTATGTGGAATAGACCCAAACTGGAAACAACCAAAAATGTCTGTTAATAGGTGAATAGTTAAACAAACTGGTATAGCCATTACTATGGAATGCTACTTAGTAATAAAAATAAAAACGTAATATTGATATGCACAACAACTTGGATGGCTCTCAAGGGCATTATGCTGAGTGAAAAAAGCCGATCTCAAATGATCACATAAAGTGTGATTTCATGGCCGGGCGCGGTGGCTCAAGCCTGTAATCCCAGCACTTTGGGAGGCCGAGACGGGTGGATCACGAGGTCGTGAGATCGAGACCATCCTACATAACACACAGTGAAACCCGCCTCTACTAAAAATACAAAAAACTAAGGCCGGGCGAGGTATGGCGCCTGTAATCCCAGCTACTCCGGAGGCTGGGAGGCAGGAGACGTGGAACCCGGGAGGCATGGAGCTTGCAGTGAGCTGAGATCCGGCCAATGCACTCCAGCCCGGCTACAGAGCAAACTTCTGCCTCAAAAAAAAAAAAAAAAAAAAAGTGTGATTTCATTTATATAATATCCTCAAACTTAAAGGGTCATATATAGAGATGGAAAACACAAGTGGTTGCCTGGGCTTTGGGCTGGGGGAGCAGGTGGGAGTGACTCTAAAGGGGTCTCTTGAGAGAGATCTTTGTGGCAATGGGACAGTTCTGGTGGGATAATCTGTTGGCTGCAGTTGTGGTTACACAAATATATGCATGTGCTGAAATGACATAGAACTATGCACACATATTGCACCAACACCAATTTCTTAGTTTTGAAATTGTACTATAATGCAAGATATGACCATAGAGGGGAACTGGGTGAAGAGCACTGGGACCTCGCTGTACTATTTTTGCAACTTCCTGTAAATTTATAATCATTTCAAAATAAAGGCCGGGCGCAGTGGCTCATGCCTTGTAATCCCAGCACTTTGGGAGACCGAGGTGGGCGTATTACCTGAGGTCAGGAGTCCAAGACTAGCCTGGCCAACATGGCGAAACCCCGTCTCTACTAAAAATACAAAAATTAGTTGAGCACGGTGGTGTACACCTGTAATCCCAGCTACTCAGGAGGCTGAGGCAGGAGAATCGCTTCTACCCGGAAGGCGGAGGTTGCAGTGACCCGAGATGGCACCACTGCACTCCAGCCTGGGCAACAGAGTGAGACTGTCTCAAAATAAATAAATAATAAAAAACAAAATTTAAAAAACGAAAATGTGTTTTAAAATAAAATAACAGTGGGGGGTGGTAAGGAAGGCTGGGATGGGGGTGGTTAGAGAAGGCCTTACTGAGAAGGTAACATTTTAATGAAGTCTTAAAGGAGGTGTGAGAGTGAGTTGTGAGTCTCTGGGGATAGAGTGTGCTAAGCAGAGAGCACAGCCTACGCAAACACCCTAAGACAGATGTGTACCTGGCATGTTCACAGAATGTGTAAGAGGCCATTGTGATGGGAACCTTGGTCATGAGGGAGAGAAGAGAAGATGGAGTCCAAGAAATAGTGGGGAGAGCAGGGCAGATCACATTGGACCGTATGCCACTGTAAGGACTTTAGCTTTTTTTTTTTTTTTTTTTTTTTTTTTTTTTTTTTTTTTTGAGACGGAGTCTGGCTCTGTTGCCCAGGCTGGAGTGCAGTGGCCGGATCTCAGCTCACTGCAAGCCCCGCCTCCCGGGTTCACGCCATTCTCCTGCCTCAGCCTCCCGAGTAGCTGGGAGTACAGGCGCCCGCCACCTCGCCCGGCTAATTTTTTTTGTATTTTAGTAGAGACGGAGTTTCACCGTGTTAGTCAGGATGGTCTCGATCTCCTGAACTCGTGATCCGCCCGTCTCGGCCTCCCAAAGTGCTGGGATTACAGGCTTGAGCCACCGCGCCCGGCCAGGACTTTAGCTTTTACACTGAATGAAATGGGGGCTCTTGAGCAGAGGAGTGACATGTCTAACATGTCAGCTGCTCTGAAAGTAGATGCAGAATGGAAGCAGGGAGACAGGAGGCTATTGCAGAAATCCCGGTGAGATGCCAGTGGCTTGAAAGAGGGCGGTAGAAGTTGGGGTGAGGAGAAGTGGCTTGAATTTTGATAGATTTTGAAGGTAGTGCCTACAGGATTTTCTGAAGGATTGGAAAAGGAGTGTGAGAGAAAGAAAGGAGTTGATGCCAACAATTTTTGGCATGAGCCACTGGAAGGAAAGTGTAACCCATAGCTGAGACAGGGAAAGCTATAGAAGGAGCAGGTCTGGGGATGGGGGAGCGTGTTAACTCTGAGAGCTCTGTTAGACATTCAGGGAGAAAAGTGGAATTGGCAGCTGCATATATGAGTCTGGAGTTCAGGGGAGGGGCAACATAGCTGGAGCTAGAGACATAAAGGGGAGAATCACCAGCATGTGGATTGTAGTTAACATTGTGAGTCTGGATGATACCGGTACGGGAGTGAGGAAGGTAGAAAAGAGGAGGTTGGGCAGAAGAGCTAGGAAAGAAGTCTGTATAAAAAAAAAAAAAAAAAAAAAAAAAAAGCCAAATAAAGAATTTCAAGGTGTGGGAGTGGGTAATTGGGTCAAATAATGTTGAGAGTTAGGGAGAATTGTCTATTGGGTTTGGCCCAGGGGACATCCATGGGGAGAGTGAAGAGTAAAGTCAGATACCTGGATAGTGGTGATCACCTGTAAAAGTAAGCCCTTTTGTTCTCCCCCACTCCAGGAACACTCCATCAAAGTACTTGAACTGATCTCCACCATCTGGGACACAGAACTGCACATTGCGGGCCTCAGACTCCTCAACAACCTTCCGCTGCCCGACTATGTGCATCCACAGCTGCGACGGGTGATGCCTGCCTTGATGGAGATCCTGCAGTCAGACTACATCCTGGCACAGGTGCCTGAGGACCATGGCCAAGGCCCTGCCTTGCTGACCAGCCCTAGCACAGCACTTAGAGAGAGGAGCAGAGGTTGATGTCTTCCTTGCTCAGGCTCAGACTCACCTGCCTTCTCATGCTTTACTCTTTCCTTTATTCAGGTGCAAGCCGTACGACTGCTGAGCTACCTGGCACAGAAGAATGACCTTCTCTATGACATTCTCAACTGCCAGGTGAGAAAGAAATTGAAGAGGGGCTGATGAATGGCAACTCAGGTATAGGGGGAGGGAAGAATCATAGCATCTCCAGACAGATTTACCCCTGATGAGTTGTTTTAGTTATCTTCCTGCCTCTGCACTAAATGCATTGAAAATCATCCCTGTTCTGTTCCCTGCAGTAGAAGGAGATGCCATTTTGTTGGGAGAGGGATTCCCTTTTTTTTTTTTTTTTTTTTTTGAGACCGAGTCTTACTCTGTCGCCCAGGCTGGAGTGCAGTGGCGCGATCTCAGCTCACTGCAAGCTCCGCCTCCCGGGTTTGTGCCATTCTCCTGCCTCAGCCTCCCGAGTAGCTGGGACTACAGGCGCCCACCAGCACGCCCAGCTAATTTTTTGTATTTTTAGTAGAGATGGGGTTTCACCGTGTTAGCCAAGATGGTCTTGATCTCCAGACCTCATGATCTGCCCACCTCGGCCTCCCAAAGTGCTGGGATTACAGGCGTGGACCACTGCGCCTGGCTGGGATTCCCCTTTGAGGAGTTCCCTGAACTCTGAGAGTTAGGGACACAGGAGACAAAACAAAAGTTAATGTAGGTATTTTAATATTGGGGGGAAATTACTATGGTAAAGAGCCTTATTAGGGATAGAAAAAGTTACTCTGTGATAATCAGTGGTTCAGTTCACCAGAACAGTAGGGCAACTCGAAACTTGTATGCACCTAATAACATAGCCTCAAAATATATATGACAAAAATTGAAAGGAGAAATTGACAAATATACCACTACAGTGGGAGATTTGGAATATTTTTACCACTCTGGCAGCAACTGATAGATTAAAAAACCAAAACTAGTGAGGATATACTCTTAGTGAATAACACAAATAAGCTTGAGCCATTAGACATACCCAGAACAGTCTACAAGGATTAAATGCACAGTCCTCTCAAGCGCACACACAATATTTAAGAAGTTACACACTAAGCCTTAAAGTTTGTCTCAACAAATTTTCCAGAATGAATATTATCATATCACTCTTTTTTTTTTTTTATCACAAGGCAATTAAGTTAGAGGATAATAATGAAAGAAAAACTAAAATATTACTACATACCTGAGTCTGAAATTTAGGCATGTTTGGGAGTTTAGGCAATAGGAGTATACAAGAACAAGAATTTTATAACTTGCCTAGGAGTTTATTCTCATTTTTTCTCTATTCCCATCACAGGTTCACTCCAACTTCCTAAACCTGTTCCAGCCCACACAGCCAGGGAGTCTCCTGTATGAGGTACTGGTGTTTGCTGAGCGGCTGAGTGAGGGCCGGAACGCACCCCACTACCGCGCGGTGAAATGGCATTACAACGAACAGTCCCTGCATGAATCCCTCTTTGGGGAAGAGTCGCGACTGGCAGACCGACTGCTTGCCCTGGTCATCCACCCTGAGGAGGATGTTCAGATCCAGGCATGCAAGGTCATTGTCAGCCTGCAGTATCCCCAGGACTTGAGATCCCGGCCCTCCTCCTGCCAGCCCAGTCGTTCATACTTTAAAAACACGGAATAAAATTAAGGAGAGCCAATAAATGAGTATGGGATAGAAACTTGAAGTTTCCTGAAGTTTGATTGTCTGTCGGTGGCCTTCCAGGGCTGGATGGAGATTTCATTCAGCATAACTTCTGCTCCAGAGTGTGGCACAGCATGGGCTTTTCTCCCAAAGCACATCCCCACTTCTATGTTTGGGGGACTGGCTCCCCTCTCCTCCCTCCCTTCCTCTCTCTCTCTTTCTTCTTTCTTTTTCTTTCGATGGAGTCTTGCTCTGTTGCCCAGGCTGGAGTGCAATGGCACAATCTTGGCTCACTGCAACCTCCGCCTCCTGGGTTCACGCCATTCTCCTGCCTCAGCCTCCTGAGTAGCTGGGACTACAGGCGCCCACCACCACGCCCAGTTAATTTTTGTATTTTTAGTAGAGATGGGGTTTCAGCATGTTGGCCAGGCTGGCTCTTGCTGCTTTTCAAATCAGTGTGGAGCCATTGCTTTCAGGGGGTTGGAAGAAGGCAGGCTTGGGGATTGAAGCCAAAGATAATCAACAGGACACAGGATAGCATTGGGTTAATTAGGATGGGCGAGGCTATGCCACAGTAACAACACTCCACCTCAGTGGCTTAAACGTGGCAAAGGCTAATTCTTGTTTACACTGCATGCCCATTGCAGATCAGCGGTGGGGGTGGAAGGGCAGGCCTCTGCTTCACAACATCCTCACACAGAGACCCAGGCTGAGGGAGGCTTCTTCATTGTGTTTCTACAACTATTACAGAAGGACAGGGAACGTGGCAGTGATAAGTGTCATCACTTCTGCTCACATCTCATTAGCCAAAGGGAGTAAGGAAGATCATTCTTTCCACGTGTCCAAGCAAGAACTGATGATACTTGGTGACAGCATTAATGACAGAGATCTGGGGCATACTGGGTCAGAAAGGGAGCTCTGGAATCAGAGTGCTATCTTGAAGTCCCAGCTCTGTCACTTACTAACTGTGTGACCTCAGGGAAGCCATTAAACCTATTCAATCTTCAGGCCCCTCATCTGTCAAGTGCATATAATAATAGTACTGATTTCATGAGGCTGTTGGGAAAAAGAAAGGGGGATTGTATGAGTTAAAGAATGTAAGCCACAGTGTTCTGCATGCATTCCTCAAAGATGGGCTCTGAGGAGCTATGAAATCATCACTGAGAAAGCCGGGCTCGGTGGCTCATGCCTGTAATCCCAGCACTTTGGGAGGCTGAGGCGGGCAGATCACCTGAGGTTGGGAGTTTGAGACCAGCCTGACCAACATGGAGAAACCCTGTCTCTACTAAAAATACAAAATTAGCCAGGTGTGGTGGCACACGCCTGTAATCCCAGCTACTTGGGAAGCTGCAGCGGAAGAATTGCTTGAACCCAGGAGGCAGAGGTTGCAGTGAGCCGAGATTGCACCATTGCACTCCAGCGTGGGCAACAACAGTGAAACTCCATCTCAAAAAAAAAAAAAAGAAATCATCCCTGGGGAGGTCCTTGGGGAGTGTTGCCTCCAGCGTTTCTCCAGTCTCTTCAGGTTATAGGCACTGGGGAGTCCTGAAGTCCTCCATGAAGCACCCTGAAAAGTCATTGAAACTTAAGCTTTGGAAACCAGAACAATGTTGTGAGTAATATAACGCCATAACCACGAAGTTTCCTGAAACAAGAAGACTGTCAAACCAAATATGGTCACCTGGCCCTCATTCATTGTTTTATCTGTGAATCCTTGCTGGGAAACAGTAGGGATTGCTAATGGTTTAAGAAAATGCTAGGCCGGGCGCAGTGGCTCAAGCCTGTAATCCCAGTACTTTGGGAGGCCGAGACGGGCGGATCACGAGGTCAGGAGATCGAGACCATCCTGGCTAACACGGTGAAACCCCGTCTCTACTAAAAAAATAGAAAATACTATGTGAGAGAAACCTAATGTTGGAGCTATTCCCAGCCTGAGTCTGCTCAATCTAGGACAAAGAAGCTGGTCCAGCCACGGGCTCCTGGTGTTCTTCAGAAGTAGGATTTGAAAACCAGTCTCGTCCAGGACCAACCCTGGCATGGAAAACAAACCCAAAAAGGAAAAGTGACTTGCTCAAGGTCACATGACTGGTCTAGGGCAGAAATAGGATTAGAACCTCCTACTACTGAGCTTTTCTTTTCCCCTCACATGCTTTGATCCAAGCCTAAGAGTGGGTCATGGATTCTAAGCCAAAACCTATGGAAATTGAGGAGGATCTTGATGCTTCTGGATTTTAGAGGCCAGTTTAGGACTGAAGTACTTAAGGAAATCTCACCACTTAATCCCTGGCCCAAGGTCATATCACTCAGGTGGAATAGGGAGGGTGTTTCTTGATGAGGATGGGCTGATGGGAAAGAGCCAGAGCCTATAGAGAGGCCAGCCCCGTCACTGTCTCCCAGAATGAGTGGGCAGTCACTACCAGATCTGAATCAGCACCCCTTGTCTCCCTCCTGAGTTCAGGCCTGAGGCTGCTCCTTCTTGCTGCTGGATACACTGCAGCCACCCCAGTGGAACTTGTCAAATGCCAGCATTGCCTTTCGACCAGCTCCATGTGTGCCCGTGTCACCAACAAGGTGTTGGGCATCACTTTCAAATTCTCCTCCCCACTACATCCACCTCGTTCCCCCATTTCCATTGCTACTGCCCTGTCCTCCACATCAGGACTTGCCTACTTCTTTTTTTTTTTTTTTCCTTTTTTTTTGAGACAGGGTCTCACTCTGTCTCCCAGGCTAAAGTGCAAACACGGCTCACTGCAGCCTCAACCTCCCAGGCTCACGTGATCCTCCCACCTCAGCCTCCTTGGGTAGCTGGGACTACAGGAATGTGCCACCATGCCCAGCTAATCGTTTGTATTTTTTTGTAAAGACAAGGTTTTGCACGTTTCCCAGGCTGGTCTCAAACTCCTGGGCTCAAGCAATCCACCCTCCTCAGCCTCCCAAAGTGTTGGGATTACAGGTGTGAGCCACCACACTGGGCCGGACTCTTCCCCCTCCTGGTTTCCATCCTCTCCAGCCCTACACACTCCAGGCTAATTTTATAATCCCACATGGCACCATTCTCAAAAACCTTCAGGGGCTCCCCATTGCCATGGTGAAATCTTTCTCAGCCTCAAAGCAAAGTCACGTGATCTGATAGGTATAAATGTATTCTCAGGAAAAGGTTGAGTTTTGTCCTCAAAGATGTGGTCACTGGCAACCCCCCCCTTTTTTTTTTTTCTTTTTTGAGATGGAGTCTCGCTCTGTCGCCCAGGCTGGAGTGCAGTGGCCGGATCTCGGCTCACTGCAAGCTCCGCCTCCCGGGTTCATGCCATTCTCCTGCCTCAGCCTCCCGAGTAGTTGGGACTACAAGCGCCCGCCACCTCGCCTGGCTAGATTTTTTTTGTATTTTTGGTAGAGACGGGGTTTCACCGTGTTAGCCAGGATGGTCTCGATCTCCTGACCTCGTGATCCACCCGTCTCGGCCTCCCAAAGTGCTGGGATTACAGGCTTGAGCCACCGCGCCCAGCTGGACCCCTTTTTTACATGACAAAACCAAATGAATTAGCTTTGCATTCAAGGCCCTTCACAGTGTGATCCTCTTGCCTGCTTCAAGCCCACTGTGCCAAATCTCTGCTCCAGCCAAACTGGAGCAAACTAGTCATTGCTGCCCTGATCATACCATGTGTACTTTTGCTCCAAACGTGTTCTCTTTTTTTACTTTTTTTTTTTTTTTGAGACGGAGTCTCGCGCTGTGTCACCCAGGCTGGAGTGCAGTGGCGCGATCTCGGCTCACTGCAAGCTCCGCCTCCCAGGTTCACGCCATTCTCCTGCCTCAGCCTCCGAGTAGCTGGGACTACAGGCGCCCGCCACCACGCCCGGCTAGTTTTTTGTATTTTTAGTAGAGACGGGGTTTCACCATGTTAGCCAGGATGGTCTCGATCTCCTGACCTCGTGATCCACCCGCCTCGGCCTCCCAAAGTGCTGGGATTACAGGCTTGAGCCACCGCGCCCGGCCTCTTTTTTTAC
Source organism: Papio anubis (assembly GCF_008728515.1). NCBI lineage: Eukaryota > Metazoa > Chordata > Mammalia > Primates > Cercopithecidae > Papio > Papio anubis. Next base: position 34,071,615 of record NC_044981.1, read on the forward strand.
TTTAAATTACTATTATAAAAAGAATATGCCTCCAAACTTTTTTTTTTTCTTTTTTTGAGACAGAGTTTTGCTCTTGTTGTCCAGGTTGGAGTGCAATGGCGCAATCTCGACTCACCGCAACCTCCGCCTCCCGGGTTCAAGCGATTCTCCCTCTCAGCCTCCCAAGTAGCTGGGATTACATGCATACGCCAGCACACCTGGCTAATTTTGTATTTTTAGTAGAGACAGCATTTCTTCATGTTGGTCAGGCTGGTCTCAAACTCCCGACCTCAGGTGATCTGCCCGCCTCAGCCTCCAAAATGCTGGGATTACAGGCATGAGTCACTGCGCCCGGCCTACTTTTGATACAACTTTCCTGCTGCTTAGAATGCTACAATGGCCTTCCCTCTTCTCACTGGACTGTGCCTTCTAGTGTCATCAACGTTGACGTCCCACTGCAGCCGAGATCTTTTTTCAAGCATACCAGCCTTTGGTGCATCCTGCAGCACTTCTCATCTGAACCTCTCACTTGGCATTTGGCAAATTAAAGCTTGAATCTTACATACTTTGTACTTTTATTCTTTTTTGAAGTAGGACATATGTTTTTGTTTGTTTGTTTTTGAGACGGAGTCTCACTCTGTCGCCCAGGCTGGAGTGCAGTGGCGTGATCTTGGTTCACTGCAACCTCTGCATCCCCAGGCGATTCTCCTGCCTCAGCCTCCTGAGTAACTAGGATTACAGGTGCCCACCACCATGCCCAGCTATTTTTTTGTGTTGTTGAGATGGAGTCTTGCTCTATTGCCCAGACTGGAGTACAGTGGCACGATCTTGGCCCACTGCAAACTCTGCCTCCCAGGTTCAAGCAATTCTCCTGCCTCAGCCTCCCAAAGTAGCTGGGATTATGGATGTGCACCATCATGCCTGGCTAAATTTTGTATTTTTAGTAGAGACCAGGTTTCACCATGTTGGCTAGGCTGGTCTTGAACTCCTGACCTCAAGCGATCTGCCTGCCTCAGCCTCACAAAGTGCTGGGATTATAGGTTTGAGCCACTGTACCCAGCCTGCCTGCAGTAGGACATACCTGACTGCTTATCAAAGCCTTGAAAAGGCTGCTCAGGGCAGGCACATGATAGCAATCGGCTGATGGTAAGGAAAGGAATTGGCAGTGGGCAGATCAGATGGGAGTGGTGTATTAGTTATCTGTTGCCATGTAACAAATTATGAGAAAACTTGGTGTATCAGTCTGGGTCTGATCAAGAGAGAAACCGCATAGTAATTTAACAGGAAATTTGAATATGATTATTAAAACAGGGAATTGGAGTAACAAAGAATTGGTTAGTAAGGAGTTATGAGAAGCCCATGGAATAATGAATAGCTGGCATGAGGTGCAGTTCCCACCTCCCAAGGCTGAGATATAGCACCCAAGAAAGAGGTATCCTCTCCCCACCCAGGGCTGAGATCCAGACCCTGTTGAGTAGAGCACAGCCCACAGCTCACTAGGTGGCAGAAAAGTCACTGTACTGTCATGCCAGTGGAACTTGCCAGAAATATGCCCTCTAGGATGCCAGGGAAAGCTCTTCCCCAGGGAGGTGTGGAACTAGAGACTTTCCACTACAGAGCTAACTGAGTGGGGTGCAGGGGAAGCTGCTGCCCACTGGGTCCTGCTGGTCTTCATGTGCTGCGGGAGCCGGCACTGGAGAACCTGTGGGTGCTGCAGGAGCCTGATGCAGGAGAAGCCACATGCACACAGGTGCTATGTGAGGCAGAAGTTGGAGCCATTCTGCTTATGCTACAGCCCAAGGTGGGCAGTGCCAGGAGAAGCTGCAAGCCTCCGGGTGTTGCTGGCTACTCCAGAAACTGAGCACTGAAAGCTGTTTGCACAGTAGGAGCTTGTCAATCAAGCACACTGGAACCAGGAAGCAAAAACCTCTTCCTCCCACAATGTCTCTCCAGCTCCCTTCCTCTTAGTCATTTAAATATCAATAAACATATGTTACCTCTCACAGGAATTTGAGAGCATCTTGACTGGGTGGTTCTGGCTCAGTCAAGCTGTGGTTACAGTTACACTTTTGCCAAGGACTGTTGTTATTTGAAGGCTTGACTGGGGCTGGAGGATCCCCTTCCAAGACAGCACAGTTATGGGACTGACAAGTTGGTGCCAGCTGTTGGCAGGAGGCCTCAGTCTTCCTACACGTGGGCATCTCCACAGGGGTGTTTGAGAGTCTTCATGATGTAGCAGGACGAGCCACAGACAAAACTCCTTAGACACCGAGTTAAAGAAGGAAGGGGTTTATTCGGCCGGGAGCATTGGCAAGACTCCTGTCTCAAGAGCCGAGCTCCCTGAGTGAGCAATTCCTGTCCCTTTTAAGGGCTCACAACTCTTTAAGGGGGTCTGCGTGAGAGGGTTGCGATCAATTGAGCAAGCAGGGGGCACGTGACTGGCGGCTGCATGCACTGGTAATTAGATCGGAACAAAATAGGATAGGGATTTTCACAGTGCTTTTCTTTTCTTTTCTTTTCTTTTTTTTTTTTTTTTTGAGACAAAGTCTGGCTCTGTCGCCCAGGCTGGAGTGCAGTGGCGCGATCTCAGCTCACTGCAACCACCACCTCCCGGGTTCACACCATTCTCCTGCCTCAGCCTCCTGAGTAGCTGGGATTACAGGCACCGCCATCATGCCCGGCTAATTTTTTGTATTTTTTTTTTAAGTAGAGACGGGGTTTCACCATGTTTGCCAGGATGGTCTCGATCTCCTGACCTTGTGATCTGCCCGCCTCGGCCTCCCAAAGCGCTGGGATTACAGGAGTGAGCCACCACGCCCAGCCTCACAGTGCTTTTCTATACAATGTCTGTAATCTATAGATAACATAACTGATTAGGTCAGGGGTCGATTTTTAACTACCAGGCCCAGGGTGTGGCGCCGGGCTGTCTGCCTGTGGATTTCATTTCTGCCTTTTAGTTTTCACTTTTTCTTTCTTTGGAGGCAGAAATTGGGCATAAGACAATGTGAGGGGTGGTCTCCTCCCTTATTCCCCACCTTTGAGACTCTCACTCAATAGTGGGAGTTCTCACTTTCATTTTTACTACTCATGTCTTCTTGCAAGACAGATCGATAGTGATTCATATAGTACACTTGTGCTGAAGCATTTTGGTGAACTAAGGTAGTGATCAAGCTTTTTTATCATTTGAAGAAGTACAGGTAGCAAACAACGGGGCAGTAAGCAGGTTCCTATTACTATTATAACTCTTATTATAACAGTTTTAAATCCTCCTAGCGCTGGGAACCATTTTCCAAACATGGCCCCAGGATCAAATCCATGCCACACTTGCACGGGCACATGTGCCAGTTTTGTCATATCTCTAACTATGTCTTCAACTACTTGCCCTTGATTATGTATGTGTAGGCAGCAATTAGTAAGGTTAAATTTCCTACAGACCTCTCCTTCAGCTGCTAACAAGTAGTCGAGAGCTAATCTACTTTGATAGATAGCATTTCTCATCTGAGTTTCTTGCCGGGCCAGAATAGTCAAGGATCTGCCAGTTTTATTAGTGATTTTTTTTTTAAGACAGCTTGTAACCGTATGATTCGGTTGATCATGTAACTGGGGGTCCAACATCCCCACGAGCCATTTTGTGCCTAAGTAGCAGGCCTATAATATTGTATGATTCTCTCAGGGGGCCATTTATCATTTTTTCAATTTCCTATAGTTATGCTTCTCTTCTTGTGGGAAGCATAGACAGGGAAGCCCAGGAGTTCACCTGTTTTTATGGGCACTAGGAAGAAAGATGGTTTAATAGTGCCAATAACACAACTACCTGCCCACTGGTCAGGTAATTTGGCATAAGCTCTATGCCCACATATCTAGTATAATCCAGTGGGGGCTGTCCAGTCCCAGTGGGACTCCGGGTGGGTCCACACGGTTTGCAACTTTGGGAATTTACTAAATGGATTTCTCTCTGTGTGATTTGAACTCCACGAAGTGACTGTTTTTGTGGTACCATTACACACTTTCTGTCTCAGGCAACTAAGTCATCCCATGGGGTTAGTGAATTCTTTTCCTTCTCTAGCTATGCAATGTTGTCCAATAATTGAGGCTTTTAGGACCCAGAAATTATCAGGGTGATTCTTTTGAGCCAGGAATTCATCAGGAACTGGGTCTGTAGGTACTAATTTTCGGGCTTGCCATGGCCATTGATCTCTTATTACAGTTCCTCCACATACATAACATGAAGTGACATTGAGACACTGGGCTACACACTCAACTAATTGCAAAAACAAATTTTTTGTTTTTCCTGGAATTTCTGGTACTGGCACATTTAGTTCATCATAGAAAGTTTGAAACACTGGCTCAGGAGAGCGTTTGTAAACTTCTCCTCAAACCAAGATATTTACTCGAGGATCCAGTCTGGCCCCATCGATTCCTAAGGTCACACACTCCCGTTTTTTCCAGCGAGGATCAAGGGGATTGGTTATTACTAGCTCTAAGGGGTTACATTGTCCTTTAGTACAGGGAGGGCCATTTTTTCCTTTCTGAAGGTGGACTGGATCCTTTTCATTTTTTTTTTTTTAATCCAAGTGGCCTAAATGACATAAGACCAGTATTTACATTTATTTCCACACAGTCCTAATTTATGACGGATGTACTTATTTTCTGCCATATAGCCTCTTTTCTAATTAAGAGAACCACACCTTATTCCTAACTTATTACTATTAATGACAGCACAGGCATCAAATTTTAAGGTGACTTGTTTGGGCATCTCTTTTTCTTCTGTTTTGGCTAACACTTTACTCGCATCATTTATGAGCCCCTACCAGCCCTCAGTCTTTAATCTTATTTTTAAAACTGTGGTCATGGGAGGCTCAGATGGGTCATAACACACATCAGGTTGGTCATTTCCTGGGCTACATACCTTGGATAGCATAACATTATAAAAACAAGTTCTTTTTAGAGTTCAGTACACTTATAATAACCATAAAATAATAGGACCGTAGCAACCTTTGGTCCTACCTCAGTGACTTGATGTATACACTGGGAACAGTCCTCAGTCTGAGGAAGGTCAGTTGAAGTCCTTACTGTAAAAGTCCAAATTTTAAGGAAAATGAGTCCCGCAATGAGTTTTCTCATGCTTCGGCCGTGTGTGGACCAGTCAGCTTCCGGGTGTGACTGGAGCAGGGCTTGTCATCTTCTTCAGAGTCACTTTGCAGGGGTTGGCGAAGTTGCTCCCGTCCATGTACCACTTACTGTCTACTCATGTTCAAGGATGGTCTCGGAGATTGGGCCTGCTAGAATAAACTGAGTCCAGCACCTCTACACAGTTATGTTCAACTGGGCTCTCTGATACCGGGAGCAAGGTGGCGGGGTTTAGGGTGTTGCAAACTTCAATGGTTATGCGGAGATTTTCACATAGCAAGCTTTGGTACTTGGTTAATCTAGCATTTGTCAACCAATGATGTCCTTTGGTAGTCATTAAAGTTACCACAGCATGGGGGCCTTTATATTCAGGTTTTGCCTAAGGGTTAGTTTATCTGCTTCTTGTGCTAACAGGGCCGTTGCTGCTAGGGCCCTTAGACCTAGAAGCCAGACTTTGGAAACTCTAACTAGTTGTTTTGAGAGATAGGCCACTGGCCTTGGCCAGGGCCCCACAGTCTTTGTTAAAACTCCAACTGCCATTTTTTCTCTTTCTGACACAGAGTGTAAAGAGTTTTGTCAGGTCAGGTAGCCTCAGGGCTGGGGCCGACATGAGTTTTTCTTTTAACTCATGAAAAGCTCATTGCTTTTGGTTGTAATAGATGTAGTTTATCTAATCTACATTTTTGTTAACTATCACCCATAAAAATATTGACTCAAATCCTGCAGCTATTTGATTTCAGGCTTTAAATTGATCTGGTATTCCTCATGGGAATCCAGCTGCATCTAAGTAGACACAAGAGTCAAAAGACCCATAATGGGTTTCTCTCGCTTTATGATGTCTTATTTTTTTCCTTCTGGTTGATGAAATGCCAGGGTGAAAGGGATAGCCAATTAGACTAAAGCACAAGTACCACTCCAGTTATTCGGCAGAGTGCCCAGTAAAGGTCCACCACAATACCACCACACATCCTCTCAGGGATGAACAAGGGCTGACTGATTGATAAGGTCTTGAAAATTCTTAAGCTCACTGCATCCTTTGAGGTCTCCAAGGAACGCTAAGTTTCCTCCCTGTCGTGAGAGACACGAAGTGAACTTAGTATTGGGAGATGGAGGCTAGATGGCCCTCTGGGGCTGACCTGCAGGGTGCTGGACTTTGGGATATAACAGAGAGAGCCTGGCACGACTTATTACTCCAGGCTGTAGAATCCTGGAAAAGAGCTACCATGCAGCCCACACCTGGTTGACTGGAGGACCACCTTAGTGGAAAGGGGACAATCTGGGCCTCTGGCCTGCCATGAACACAAGCATAGCAATTGCTTTTGTTTAATGTGCAGATGGAATATATGATCCATTTCAACCAGGCATTTGCATCTTGGTATCCTGTCTTAATTGCTAAAGTTTGTTTTAAGTCTTTTTTTTTTTTTTGAGACGGAGTCTCGCTCTGTCGCCCAGGCTGGAGTGCAGTGGCCGGATCTCAGCTCACTGCAAGCTCCGCCTCCCGGGTTTGCGCCATTCTCCTGCCTCAGCCTCCTGAGTAGCTGGGACTACAGGCGCCTGCCACCACGCCCGGCTAGTTTTTTGTATTTTTTTTAATAGAGACGGGGTTTCACCAGGTTAGCCAGGATGGTCTCGATCTCCTGACCCCGTGATCCGCCCGTCTCGGCCTCCCAAAGTGCTGGGATTACAGGCTTGAGCCACCGCGCCCGGCCTGTTTTAAGTCTTTAACTTCTATGATCCTCTAGTAAAATGAATGTATGATTTTAGAAAATTACAAAAACCGGTTGGGGAAGCCCATCCTTGCTCTTTAGTGGTCCACAGAACGTTGGACCAACTATGGCATGAAAGCCCTACATTGGGGGGCAAGATTTCTGGCTGGCACTGGAATCTTGATCGAAATCTCCCTGGATTAAATGGTCCTAGTTTACTAATGCCGTCTGAGGAGACTCAGGAAGGACAGAAGTACTTTCTGAAGTAGAGGGCTGTCTTTGACTTGGCAAGTCCCCACAGGGTATAACAAGGCAGGCATTAAATGCAATAGTTTGAGGCAAAATTGACTTGGTTATGTTAATAACTAGATGGTCAGCAACAGAATGAGGAAAGAAGAAAGAGTAATAGAATAGACGAAAATAGTTAAATTTTTCTTAGCTTTAGTTTGGTAGGGTTTTCGCCTGGGACTATGGCCCACAGCTCTGGAGCGGGTGGCGCTTTCTTGACTTGGGTGTGATGAGTCCATCCTTTTTTGCTGTATGAATGGCAGTCTCGGTGGTTAGCAGCACAAGGTAGGGTCCTTCTCAGGCTGGCTCGAGTTTTTCTTCTTTCTACCCTTTGATGAGAACATGATCTTCAGGCTGGTGCTGGTTTACCGGAAATTCTGGGCGTGGTACATGTGCTAAAAGACTTTTAGTTTTTGAGAGAAAGGAAAGTGGAAGATAAACCAAGTAAATAATTGTTAAGAAATTGACCTTTTGTTTTAAATGTGGGGACCTTGGCAGTGGAATAGTCCTTAGTGCCTTTTTACTGAGAAATTTCCTTTAGCACCTATTTTTATTAGTTTTTAAACCAAAGAAAGCCGAATACGATTTTATATTTAACAATGCTTCTCGTATGATTTTTATACCAGATAAGCTAAATTTTATCTTTATATTAGTGTGTTATTAATGTTAAACCTAATTTTAATAAAACCTTATAGACATATTTATCTAATTTTTAATGTTTGACCATAAGGTAAGATTTTATAGACTCTTTTTAACCTTTTATAATTTTTGCTAAAGAGCAGGTTGGCACCTTAAGAACAACCTGTTATGTTTTCACTTTAATGTCCAGTTCACAGAAAAACTGGATGATACTTCTTTAACTTTAGCTAATATGTTTACACACGGAATTTTCTTTACAATTAACATTTTAAAACTTGCTTAAACCTTCAAAACAGTAATTTTTTTTTCAATAGTTTTACATTCAGGAGGGCTACTTTTAAATTACACAATTTTTTTTGCATAAATTCTTTTTTATAACATTTTTCTCTTTCGTGACTTTCGCAGACAATTCTTTGACATGCCTCAACTTTCTGACTTATTACAAATATTTCTTTCTTTAAACAACCAGTTAATTTATTTCAGGACAAGAATCTACCGTATAATACTCTTTTTATATAAATTCCGCCCCCCTTTATTTTTCCTTTTTTTTTTTTTTCCTTAGGATTCTTCTGAACTGGTGTGGTGTGCTCACAATGAAGTTTCCTCTAAAAGTTATTTTTTTACTTTTTTTTTTTGTTAGCAAAGCAGTTGCCACTACAGATTGAATGTATTTGGGCCATCCGAGGGTTACTGGGTTAAGGATTTTTGATAGGAAGGCCTTAGTGCTTTCGGGATACGCCCTTGTTAACACTGATAACAAAGTGGTATTGGAGTGTTATAGGGTTAGGGAGAATACCTTCAATTATCAATTACAGGTTTTAAATTTACCTTGGCTTTTAAAGGAATAGGGTACACTTTGTTTTTTTTTCTTAACTACTTGTATCTCTCTCTCTCTTTCTCTCTCTGCCTCTCTGTCTCTTCCTTTCTCTCTCTCTGCTGGTCTTTCCTTGCCTTTGCCAGCCTCTTATGCTGCTGTTCTCTCAACCACTGTGTGCTGGGGGTGGGGGGTCTAAAGCCAGCTGTAACCAAGTGTCTATGTACGGGAACTGGTCTGGGTTCCCTGGCTTACAGGTTACCTTGTGCCATACCTTTGAAACAAGGGACCTGTCCAGGCTTCCTTCTAATGGCCAACCTACCTCTAATGCTGGCCAGTCTATCTTACACAAAGTTTTAAGTTTTCCTGGTGTCGTAGTACTCCATAGTCTCCCTTAAATTCTTTTTTGAAATTTTTCAACATAGTTCCTAGTAGAGTGGGCTTATTTGTGCCTGACCTATGCTTCTCTGAGACAAAACACCACACTCACACCACACGCACACCACAAAACAAAGAATGGGTAAAAAGGGTACACACACACTTTTGCAGTTTGCACCAAACCAAAATCAAAACCAAAATCAGAGTATCCAGAAATCCAAGCCAGGTCAAAACCAAAACCAAAGTATCAAGCAATCCAAGTCAAGTCAAAACCAAAAACCAATGTCCTGGTACAGGCACACCATGGGTGATCAGGCCACGCTTCCACTCAAATGGAGTAGGCAAGTTCCCAAGACCAATCCTGTCAAGCAATTCAAACCAAGTCAAAACCAAAACCAAAGTGCTGATAATGGCACGCCGTGGGTGATCAGGCCACGCTTCCACTCAAACGGAGTGAGCAAGTTTCAAAGACTAGTCTTACCAAGTTTTAGATGTCCAGACTCCAAGTGCCCATTCCTTCCTGGTGTTCAGCCACCATGTTGATCCTCCATGGGGGCCTGCCACACACTGCTCTGGCGAGGTGTCCCACTGGGGCAAATGCCTACCCAGGAGCGCTCTCAGGATCTGCCTCACTCAGGCTGGTCGGAGTTCCCCACAGGGATGTTCCAGAGGGCAGGCTTAAGCCGCCTAAGGAGCTGCCTCAACCATCTGCCAATCACCTCGCTTCCCAGACAGGAAACCAAGAAATGGAGCAGGACGAACGGCAGACAAAACTCCTCAGACACCGAGCTACAGAAGGAAGGGGTTTACTCAGCCAGGGGCATCGGCAAGACTCCCGTCTCAAGAGCCGAGCTCCCCGAGTGAGCAATTCCTGTCCCTTTTAAGGGCTCACAACTCCAAGGGGGTGCGTGTGAGAAGGTCGTGATTGATTGAGCAAGCAGGGGGTACGTGACTGGGGGCTGCATGCACCAGTAATTACATCAGAACAAAACAAGATAGGGATTTTCACAGTGCATTTCTATACAAATGTCTGTAATCTATAGCTAACATAACTGATTAGGTCAGGGGTCGATCTTTAACTACCAGGCCCAGGGTGTGGCGCTGGGCTGTCTGCTTGTGGATTTCATTTCTGCCTTTTAGTTTTTACTTTTTCTTTCTTTGGAGGCAGAAATTGGGCGTAAGACAATATGAAGGGTGGTATACTCCCTTAATGACATAGCAACTGGCTTGCCTTATAGTAAATCATCCAGGAGAGAACAGAGCAGACGCTGCAATGCCTTTTCTGACCTCACCTCAGAAGTCATACACTGTCATTTCAGCCACATTCTATTCATTAGACGTCAGTCTAGCCCCCATTCAAAGGAAGGGAATTAGGCTCTACCTATTAATGGAATAATATCAAGGAATTTGTGAACGTTTAAAAACCACTACAAGTACATTGTCAACAAGGACTAATTGGACACCTACTGTGTGCTCAGCAGCTAGATGCATCTGTATCCCCACAGAGACATTCCCTGCCAAGGAGAAGAGAAATTTTATGACGAGTAGTTCACACTCCATCCTTTCCCTGTGTCTTTTTTTCCAGCTGTTTAGCTTGTTTTCTCACTTGCAGGCTTCTTTGACCCTCAGGCAATTCTATTTACAAAGAAACATCTCTTCCCATCTTCTCATTTAATTCTAACGTTTCAGAGAAGAGGAGTGGCTTGAATTGGATCTCCAGCGAGGAGAGAGAAGAGCTCTCCAGGTTGGGAGACTTGGACTTTACAGGAAGGGAAACCAATTAGAGTTTCCCTCTGATGGGCTTGTGATAGGGGTAGGGTGCTGGTAGATGATTCTGGCCAGGCTGATTGCCAGTTACTTCTCTAACTGATTAGCTGAAGGAGATGTATGAGAGACAGAGACAAAGGGAACTCCAGCCCCACTGCATGGCTTCCAGTAGGACCCCAACACAGGGTTCTCAAGCAAAACTGGGCTGGAGTAGCCAGGTGTGTCTTAAAACTTAAAGCAGGGGCCGGGCACCTGTAATCCCAGTGCTTTGGGAGGACAGGCAGGGGGATCACTTGAGGCCAGGAGTTCCAGACAAGCCTGGACAACACAGCAAGACCCCCATTTCTTTTTCTCTTTCTTTTTTTTTTTTTTTTTTTTTTTTGGTTGGAGTTTCACTCTTGTTGCCCAGGCTGGAGTGCAACAGCATGATCTTGGCTCACTGTAACCTCTGCCTCCCAGGTTCAAGCAATTCTCTTGTGTCTCAGCCTCCTGAGTAGCTAGGATTATAGGCGCCCATCACTACGCCTGGCTAATTTTTGGTATTTTTAGTAGAGACGGGGTTTCACCATGTTGGCCAGGCTGGTCTTGAACCCCCGACCTGACCTCTGGTGATCCATGTGCCTTGGCCTCCTAAAGTGTTGGGATTACAGGCGTGAGCCACTGTGCAAGACACCCCCATTTCTTTTTTTTTTTTTCTTTGAGATAGAGTCTCGCTCTGTCACCCAGGCTGGAGTGCAGTGGCGCGATCTCGGCTCACTGCAAGCTCCGCCTCCTGGATTTCACACCATTCTCCCACCTCAGCCTCCGGAGTAGCTGGGACTACAGGCGCCAGCCACAACGCCTGGCTAATTTTTTGTATTTTTAGTAGAGATGGGGTTTCACTGTGTTAGCCAGGATGGTCTCGATCTGACCTCGTGATCCACCTACCTCAGCCTCCCAAAGTGCTGGGATTACAGGCGTGAGCCACCACGCCCGGCTAGACCCCCATTTCTACAAAATATTAAAATATTAGCCAGTTGTGGCAGTGTGCACAGTAGCCTCCCAGCTACTTGGGTGGCTGAGGTAGTAGGATTACTTGAGTCCAGGAGTTCAAGGCCGCAGTGATCTGTGATTGTGCCACTGCACTCCAGGCTGGGCAACAGAGTAAGACCCTATCTCTGAAAAAAAACGAAAACAAAATCTTTAAAGCAGAGCCTTTCATTTTCTCTAAACTCACGTTACCAACGATGGCTCTCTGAGCCCAAAGCAATAAGAACTCTAGAGTTGCTCTTATGAGTGAAGAAACAAAGAAGAGAGAAGAAAGAGATTGGTTTCTTTTTTTTGTTTGTTTTTTTGAGATGGAGTCTTGCTCTGTTGCCCAGGCTGGAGTGCAGTGGTGTGATCTCGGCTCACTGCAAGCTCTGCCTCCCAAGTTCAAGCAATTATCCTGTCTCAGCCTCCCGAGTAGCTGGGATTACAGGCGCCCACCACCACGCCCAGCTAATTTTGTTGTATTTTTAGTAGAGACAGGGTTTCACCGTGTTAGCCAGGATGGTCTTGATGTCCTGACCTTGTGATCCTCGGCCTCCCAAAGTGCTGGGATTATAGGCGTGAGCCACCACGCCCAGCGGAGATTGGTTTCACTTTTATGAAATAAGAATTTTTTTTAATATTTCATAATATATTTGTATATATTTTTTGTATAACCTTTATACATCTCTGATAATAATAAATGGCAAATGTGGTAGGTAGCCTTCTAAAACTATCCAGTGACCCCAACTTCTTAAATATGCCCTGTTTAATTTGCTGCCCTTGAATCTGAGCTGGACCTAGTAATTTTCTTCTAACCTAGAATATGGCAAAGGAAGAGCATGCTCCTTTTTTATTTTTGAGATGGAGTCTCGTTCTGTCGACCAGGCTGGAGTGCAGTGGCACAATCTTAGCTCACTGCAACCTCCGCCTCCCAGGTTCAAGTAATTCTCCTGCCTGAACTTCCCGAGTAGCTGGGATTACAGGCGTCTGCCACCATGCCCAGCTAATTTTTTAAATTTTATTTTATTTTTTTTTTTTGAGATGGAGTCTCGCTGTGTCGCCCAGGCTGGAGTGCGGTGGCACGATCTCGGCTCACTGCAAGCTCCGCCTCCCGGGTTCACGCCATTCTCCTGCCTCAGCCTCCGAGTAGCTGGGACTACAGGCGCCCGCCACCTCGCCCGGCTAGTTTTTTGTATTTTTAGTAGAGACGGGGTTTCACCATGTTAGCCAGGATGGTCTCGATCTCCTGACCTCGTGATCCACCCGCCTCGGCCTCCCAAAGTGCTGGGATTACAGGCTTGAGCCACCGCGCCCGGCCTTTAAATTTTAATAGAGACGAGGTTTTGCTGTGTTGGCCAGGCTGGTCTTGAACTTCTGACCTCAGGTGATCCACCTGCCTCGGCCTCCCAAAGTGCTGGGATTACAGGCATGAGCCATGCGCCTGGCTGCATGTTACTTTTGAAATTAAACTACGAAAGACTGTGATTCCTCTTGTTTCCCATCTCTCTTGCCCTTTCACTTGCTCATGCTGATAAAGGCAGCTGCCAAGTTGTAAGCTTCCTTGTGGACAGGCCTACATGGTAAGGATCCCAGGAAGGACCCAGGCCAACAGACTGTGCAGAGCCAAAGTTGTCAGTCCAACAGCTTGTAAGGACCCAAAACCTGCCAATAACCTATTGAATAAGTTTGGAAGCAAATGCACCCCTGAGTGGAAATTGAAGATGACTGCAGCTGCCGCCAGCACCTCGACCACAGCCTTGTGAGAAACTCAGAGCCAGAGTACATGGCTAAGCTGTAATAGATTCCTGACACATAGAAACCGTGAGATAAAAAATAATGAGTTAGGCCACTGATATGGTTTGGCTCTGTGTCCCCACCCAAACCTCCTGTTGAACTGTAATTCCCAACGTTGGGAGAGGGACCTGGTGGGAGGTGATTGGATCATGGGGGCAGATCCCCGCTTGCGGTTCTCATGAAAGTGACTGAGTTCTCATGAGATCCGATGGTTTAAAAGTGTGTAACACGTCCCCCTCTGCTCTCTCTGCCATGGTAAGATGTACCTGCTTCCCCTTTGCCTTCCATCATGATTGTAAGTTTCCTGATGCCCCAGCCATGCTTCCCATACAGGCTGTGGAAGTGTGAGTCAACAAACCTCTTTTCTTCATAAATTACCATCTCAGGTAGTTCTTTATAGCGGTGTGAGAACAGACTAATACAGCCACTAAACTTTGGGGGAATTTGTTTACGCAAGAAGGTAATCAATACAACAGGTGATTGTTCCAAGGGTCCAGGCACTGGGTCAGTTCTCTTCTTCCACTCAAGGATGGGAAGAAGAATACTCAATGCGACAAGTGTAAGCCTTTAATGCCTGTGACTCCTCCCCACAAGTAACTATGGCCTTCTGTGTGTCCTGGAACATGACATGGATTCCTTCCAGAGAAGCAGGAAGGGCATGGAGGGAGCTTCCCCTTCTACAACACCTGCTCCCCCTGAGCCCAAGAATAAACCAAAACCCCAGCCTGGGAGGCCCCCTTTCCTCTCCGATGTCTTCCTTTCCTCAAAATCCCCCTATTGCCCCTGAGCTGCTCAGTAATTGTGACCTTAGAATGCTCTTTCCCATGAGCTGGGCCAAGGAGTTCTACAGTCAAAAGGAAGTGATGGCCAGGGACAGTGTCTCATACCTGTAATCCCAGCACTTGGGGAGGCTGAAGAGGGCAGATTGCTTGAGCTCAGGAGTTTGAGAATAGCCTGGGAAACATGGCAAAATCCCACCTCCACCAAAGAAAAGAAAAGAAAAGAAAAGAACAATATAGCTGGGCATGATGGCACACGCCTGTAATCCCAGCTACTAAGGAAGATGGATTGAGCCAGGAGGTCGAGGTTATGGTGAGCCATCATTGTATCACTGCACTCCAGTCGGTGAGACAGAGTGAGACTCTGTCACAAACAAACAAATAAACAAACAAAGTGATGCTTACTTTTGCTGGGTGTTATGGCTCACGCCTGTAATCCCAGCACTTTGGGAGGCCGAGGTGGGCAGATCACTTGAGGTCAGGCGTCCGAGACCAGCCTGGCCAACGTGGCAAAACCCCATCTCTGCTAAAAATACAAAAATTAGCCAGGCGTGGTGGTGCACGCCTGTAGACCCAGCTACTTGGGAGGCTGAGGCAGAAGAATCACTTAAACCCAGGAGGCAGAGGTTGCGGTGAGCTGAGATCACACCACCGCACTCTAGCCTGGGTGACAGAGCAAGACTCCAACTCAAAGAAAAAAAAAAGTGATGCCTATTTTTCATCATGTGGAAGGAAAAGTTAAGTGAATAGATACTTTTTTCCATTTTCCCACTTGCTACGGCTTATCTGCTGATGAGTAACAGATGGCCAAATGAATGAGCAAGAAGCAAAGAGTATTAGAAAAACACAGAAATGTGATTTCTTAAAATAGTTTTTGTATTGGCCATGTGCAGTGGCTCAAGCCTGCAATCCCGCACTTTGGGAGGCTGAGGCAAGCAGATCACTTGGGAGTTCGACCTCAGGAGCCTGGCCAACATAGTGGAACCTCGTCTCTACTAATAATACAAAAAAAATTAGTCAGGCGTGGTGGCACGCACCTGTGGTCCCAGCTACCTGGGGGGCGGAGGCAGGAGAATCAACTGAACCCAGAGGTTGCAATGAGCTGAGATTGTTCCACTGCACTCCAGCCTGGGTGACAGAGTGAAACTGTGTCTCAAAAAGTAAAAATAAAAGTAAACCCAAAAATAAACAAAAAAAAACTTTATGTGTTTTTTGAGATGCAGTGACCTAGTTACATGCAATAGAGTGAGAAGAGGGAATGAAGACAGAGAGAAAGAAAACTGAGTTCCTGAGGTGGGATTAAATCTCCTGATGTTTCCTGGTTTCTACAGAGAGCACCAGAAGGTCCAGATCATCAGGACAAGCATGAGAATCACAGCTGCTTCTAAGGGAGCGAGCTGATTCCTAAAATTTGACCCATGGGTGGAATCTGGGGGAAGATTCCTCAAGGCAGAAGGTACTCCAGGCCACATCCCTGGAAAGTGAGGAGGAGGCACTGTGTAATGTATCCTGTCTGCTAACACTGGAAACCATCAAAGCTGACTGCTGAGCATCAGTGACATCCTCTCAGGACATGGTTGGCAAATTTTTGTTGTTTGTAAGAGCTGGAAATGTGGGTCACTGTGTCTGGTACAGCCCTGTCAGTGGGGGTGAGGCAGGATGACAAAGGGAATCTAATTCTTACTATGGAATCTCTCCATTCTCGTATAATCCTGGATAATTGTATTCTGGGGGATGTTGGAGTCAAATACGAGTCTAGGAGACAAAGAGGTCATAGAATGGAGATTTTGGGCCGGGCGCGGTGGCTCAAGCCTGTAATCCCAGCACTGTGGGAGGCCGAGACGGGCGGATCACGAGATCAGGAGATCGACACCATCCTGGCTAACATGGTGAAACCCCATCTCTACTAAAAAAAAATACAAAAAACTAGCTGGGCGAGGTGGCGGGCGCCTGTAATCCCAGCTACTCAGGAGGCTGAGGCAGGAGAATGGCTTAAACCCGGGAGGCGCAGCTTGCAGTGAGCTGAGATCCGGCCACTGCACTCCAGCCTGGGCGACAGAACGAGACTCCATCTCAAAAAAAAAAAAAAGAATGGAAATTTTGTAGTTAAGGAGCTTAGAGACAGGACTCTTAGGCATAGGTGGGAGTGTAACTTGTGGAATTAGAAGGCATGCTCCATACTACCTGTATCGGTTCATTTTCACACTGTTACAAAGAACTACCTGAGAATGATTATTCATTTATTTATTTATGTATTTATTTATTTATTTTTGAGATGGAGTCTTGCTCTGTTGCCAGGCTGGAGTGCAGTGGCACGATCTTGGCTCACTGCAACCTCCGCCTCCTGGGTACAAGCAATTCCCCTGCTTCAGCTTCCTGAGTAGCTGGGACCACAGGTGCGTGCCACCACACCTGGCTAATTTTTTTGCATTTTAGTAGAGATGGGGTTTCACCATGTTGACCAGAATGGTCTTGATCTCCTGACCTTGTAATCCACCCATCTCGGCCTCCCAAAGTGCTGGGTTTACAGGTGTGAGCCACCACGCCCAGCCCAGACTGAGTAATTTATAAAGAAAAGAGGTTTAATTGAGTCACAGTTCTGCATGGCTAGGGAGGCCTTGGGAAACTTACAATCATAACGGAAGGTAAAGGAGAAGCAAGCACCTTCTTCATAAGGCGGCAGGAGAGAGACAGCGACGGGGGATGTGCCACACTTTTAAACCATCAGATCTCATGAGAATTCACTCGATATCACCAGAACAGCACGGGGAACCTGTCCCCATGATCCAATTGCCTCCCACTAGGTCCCTCCTTTGACACGTGGGGATTACAATTTGAGATGAGATTTGAGCGGGGACACAGAGCTAAACCATATCACTACCCAAAGCAATCTACAGATTCAATGCAGTTGTTATCCAAATACCACTGACGCTCTTCACAGAAATAGAAAAACACTAAAATTTGCATAGAATCACAAAAGACCCCAAATAACCAAAGCCATCCTGAGCAAAAGGAACAAAATTGAAGGTATCACATTACCAGACTTCAAAATCTACTACAAAGCCATAGTAACAGCATAGTACTGGCATAAAAACAGACATGTAAACCAATGGAACCAAATAGAGAAACTAGAAATTAATTAATGTGTTTGGAGTAAGTACCCCAAAATCTGGCCATAAACGGTCCCAAAACTGGCTATAAACAAAATCTCTGCAGCACTGTAACATGTCCATAATGGCCCTAATGCACAAGCTGGAAGGTTGTGGGTTTACGGGAATGAGGGCAAGGAACACCCGGCCCCGAAAACCCCTTGAAGGCATTCTTTTTTTTTTTTTTTGAGGCGGAGTCTCGCTCTGTCGCCCAGGCTGGAGTGCAGTGGCGCGATCTCGGCTCACTGCAAGCTCCGCCTCCTGGGTTTACGCCATTCTCCTGCCTCAGCCTCCCGAGTAGCTGGGACTACAGGCGCCGCCACCACGCCCGGCTAATTTTTTGTATTTTTAGTAGAGACGGGGTTTCACTGTGTTAGCCAGGATGGTCTCGATCTCCTGACCTCGTGATCGCCCGTCTCGGCCTCCCAAAGTGCTGGGATTACAGGCTTGAGCCACCGCGCCCGGCCTGAAGGCATTCTTAAGCCACAGACAAAAGCATGAGCGATCTGTGTCTTAAAGGCATGTTCCTGCTGCAATTAATTCAGCCCATCCCTTCGTTTCCCATAAGGTTATGGGATACTTTTAGTTAATTTAATATCTATAGAAACAATGCTAACGACTGGTTTGCTGTTAATAAATATGTGGGTAAATCTCTGTTCGAACTCTCAGCTCTAAAGGCTGTGAGACCCCTGATTCCCCACTTCACACCTCTATATTTCTGTGTGTGTATCTTTAATTCCTCTAGCGCCACTGGGTTAGGGTCTCCCCGACCGAGCTGGTCTTGGCAATTGGCGTCCATCGTGGGGGCTCGAATCCAGGTCGAAGAGTCCCTGGAGAGATGGTTGGAACGGAACACTAGCTGGAGGACACCCGAGTACTCTTAAAGCAATCCTTGTGGTAAGGAGGGGAGCTCGGAAGCATGAGGGTAACAGTGGGGCAAGTTTGGGGTCTGGTTCGTTCCACCTTGGAACTTTTTCACACTGATGAAGAGGAGGAACGAGAGTATACTGAAGTAACAGAAGAGGTTACAGAGCATGTTTATTTGCCAGCTGAAGGTAAAGCGCCAAAGGAAGGAGAGGTTCATCCTTACCCTTCTGCACCCCCTCCTTATTATTTTGAAGAAAATGACCCCCCAGATCTTTCTTTTCCGGAGGACACTGGGTGAAAAGTAGTTGCCCCAGTGACTGTTCAAGCAGCACCTCGAGTGACTGCTGTTAGTTCTATTCAGGCAGGAATTCAGCAAGCTAGGCGAGAGGGTGATTTTGAGGCTTGGCAGTTCCCTGTTAGAATACACCTCCCAGATCAAGAGGGAAATGTTACAGCTACTTTGAACCTCTTCCTTCTAAATTACTCGAAGAATTAAAACAAGCAATGTCAGTATGGACCAGGTTCTCCTTTTGTAATGGCCTGCCCCTCCACACCTGTAGGCGTTTCTCGTCAGGTGGAACGAGAGACTTGAGAAAAGAAAGAGACACAGAGACAAAGTATAGAGAAAGAAAAGTGGGCCCAGGGCACCAGCGCTCAGCATACGGAGGACCCGCGCCGGCACCGGCACCGGTCTCTGAGTTCCCTCAGTATTTATTGACCATTATCTTTACCATTTCCGAAAGGGGGAAGTGGCAGGACAATAGGGTCATAGTAGCGAGAAGGTCAGCAAGAAGACATATGAATAAAGATCTGTGTCATGAATAAGTTCAAGGAAAAGTGCTGTGCTTTGATGTGCATATATGCAAACATCTCCATAAACATTTTCAGGGCATAAAGAGCAGCACTGCCACTAGCACGTCCCACTTCCAGCCCTAAGGCGGTTTTCTCCTATCTCAGTAAATAGAACATACAATCAAGTTTTACACCCCGACATTCCATTGCCCAGGGATGGGCAGGAGACAGATGTCTTCCTGTATCTCAACTGCAAAGAGGCCTTCCTTCCTCTTTTACTAATCCTCCTCAGCACAGACCCTTTACAGGTGTCACGCTGGGGGACACCCATCTTTCCCTTCCCACGAGGCCATATTTCAAACTATCACATGGGGAGAAACCTTGGACAATACCTGGCTTTGCTAGGCAGAGGTCCCTGCGGCCTTCCGCAGTGTTTGTGTCCCTGGGTACTTGAGATTAGAGAATGGTGATGACTTTTAACAAGCATGCTGCCTTCAGGCACTTGTTTAACAAAGCACATCTGGCACAGCCCCAAATCCATTAAACCTTGAGTAGACACAGCCCACGTCTCTGCAAGGACAGGGTTGGGCATAGGGTTACAGATTAACAGTATCTCAAGGCAGAAGAATTTCTCTTAGTACAGAACAAAATGGAGTCTCTTACGTCTACTTCTTTCTACATAGACACAGTAACAGTCTGATCTCTTTCTTTTCCCCACAGGACTGTCAAAGAATGTTAGTGTTTCCAGTCAAATGATACCTGCTAACTGGGATGCTCTTTTTTTTTTTTTTTTTTTGAGGCGGAGTCTTCACTCTGTCGCCCAGGCTGGAGTGCAGTGGCCCGATCTCGGCTCACTGCAAGCTCCGCCTCCCGGGTCCGCGCCATTCTCCTGCCTCAGCCTCCCAAGTAGCTGGGACTACAGGCGCCCGCCACCGCGCCCGGCTAATTTTTTTTGTGTTTTAGTAGAGACGGGGTTTCACCGTGTTAGCCAGGATGCTCTTGCTTGAGCTTGTCTAACTCCTCCTCAGTTCTTACAATTTAAAACTTGGTGGCCAGATGAAGCTTCCATTCAGGCTGCTCGCAATGCCCAGGCCCAACCTCAAATTAATATAACTGCAGACCAACTTTTGAGGGGTTGGTGGCTGGGCTGGTTTAGATGCACAACTGGTCATGCAGGATGATGCCATAGAACAGCTTAGAGGAGCGTGCATTACAGCCTGGGAAAAAAATCACTTCAGGTGGGGAACAATACCCTTCCTTTAGTGCTATAAAACAGGGACCAAGAGAACCATATGTTGCCTTCATAGCTCGGTTACAGAAGTCTCTTAAAAAGATGATTGCAGATTCGGCTGCTCAGGATATAGTATTGCAGTTATTAGCTTCCGACAATGCTAATCCCGATTGCCAGGCTGCTCTGCGACCTATCAGAGGGAAAGCACATTTAGTTGATTATATCAAGGCCTGTGATGGTATCGGAGGTAATCTGCATAAAGCTACCTTGTTGGCACAGGCAATGGCAGGACTGAGAGTGGATAAAGGAAATACTCCATTTCCTGGAGCTTGTTTTAACTGTGGGACGCATGGTCATACTAAAAAAGAATGTAGAAAAAATCAGCAAGTCAGGCTGCCAGATAGGGGAAAAAACTGCTGATCCTGAAATACGTCCAAAATGTAAAAAAGGAAAACAGGGGTTAGGCAGTGTCACTTTTGATAAAAGTGGGAACTTTATCACTTTCGATAAAGAAGGGAACCCAATTTCGGGAAACGCCATGAGGGGCCCGTCCCAGACCCCGTTCTAAACTGGGGCATTTCCAGCTCAGGCCATTCCCTCACCCCTGTACAATGTCTGTCCCCCGTCACAGCCGGTAGTGCCACAGTAGATTTTTGCTGCACAAAAGCTGTGAGCCTTCTGCCTGGGGAACCCCTGCAAAAGGTCCCAGCAGGAGTCTGTGGACCCTTGCCAGCAGGGACAATAGGATTACTTTTAGGAAGGTCTAGTGTAAGTTTAAAAGGCGTACAAATACATACAGGAGTCATTGATTCAGATTATAATGGGGAAATTCAAGTTGATATATCTACTTCTGTTCCCTGGAAAGCAAAGCCAGGAGAGTGCATAGCACAGCTACTGATTGTGCCGTATGTGGGAATGGGAAAAAGTGAATCGACCTACATGTCCAACAGCAGATGAGTGGGTAAAGAAAATGTGGTATAGGGCCAGGTACAGTGGTTCATACCTGTAATCCCAGCTCTTTGGGAGGCAGAGGCAGGAAGATCCCTTGAAGCTAGGAGTTTGAGACCAGGCTAGGCATGGTGGCTCATGCCTGTAATCCCAGTGATACAGCTCCGATGGCTGGAGAAACACCAGGGTTCTGTGTCTCTTGCTGATTAGATAAACAACGCGGACACACCTGGAGTGGTTTCAAAGGGCGGAAAGTTTAACAGGCAAGAAAGAAGAAAGAAAGAAGAAAACGGCTCCGCCATAAAGAGGGAGCGGGGCTCCAAGCGGGGCTCCAAGCGGGGCTCCAAACGGACAAACCCCGTGTGCTGCGGGAAAGTAGTCCTTTATATTGGGAGGCTGGAGGAGGCAGTCTCTGATGTGCATAGGGCCCAGGGGATTGGCTTGTTCAGGTGTGTCATTCACAGAGCCTGCGGAAAAACCTGGCCCTCCCACCCTGGCCTTTTAATATGCAACTGCAGGTCTCCGGGATGTCCTGCATTCTTAAGAGTCATCTGGAGGGGTCACGACAGCTGGCACACTTTGGGACAAGGAGAAGAGGGCAGGAATTGCCACGTTGGATGGACCCAGATTCTAACCGCTTGTGTTTGTGTATCAAAGCTTGCAGGCCTGGCTTTTCAAGCTGCTTTCTGTTAGCACAGAAATGTTGTGGTGGGCGCGGTGGTTCACGCCTGTAATCCCAGAGCTTTGGGAGGTCGAGGCAGACGGGGCAGATCACGAGGTCAGGAGTTCGAGACCAGCCTGGCCAACATGGTGAAACCCAGTCTCCGCTTAAAAACACAAAACATTAGCTGGGCTGGTGGCAGGCGCCTGTAATCCCAGCTACACGGGAGGCTAATTCAGGAGGGAGAATAGCTTGAAGTGGGAGGTGGAGACCGCGCCACTGCACTTCAGCCTGGGCAACTGAGTGAATCTCAAAAAAACCCTGAAATGTTTGGGGGAGTTGCTTTTATTAAAAGAAAAAGCTTTACTGAGGACTCCTTACCCTTACTATCTGCCTAAAATAATTTCTTAATAACTCCTATATTACCAGCACTTTGCTAGGCCAAGGTGGCCGGATCACCTGAGGTCAGGAGTTTGAGACCAGCCTGTCCAACATGATGAAACCCCGTCTCTACTAAAAATTCAAAAAACTAGCCGGGCCTGGTGGCGTGCACCTGGAATCCCAGCTACTCAGGAGGCTGAGGCAGAAGAATCTCTTGAATCCGGGAGGTGGACGTTGCAGGGAGTTGAGATCCCACCACTGCACTCCAGCCTGGTAGCAAGAGTGAGGCTCCATCTCAACACACACACACACACACACGCACAAAAACAAGGTTGGAACAAGACAATGGATGGGAAGGCAGATAGATGTATCTTTCATTCTGTGTATATATATATATATACACACATATATACTGTAATAATAAGATCTGTATTGAATGATGTCCTGGGAGAAGAAAGAGTGATGACAACACAGAAAGCTTGGGAAGGAGAACTGAGCCCCACCTTCAGACTACAAAGCCAGTTATTGACTTATATAAAGAAATGGGGAAAGTCAAGAAAATAAATGCTTCTCAATCTGTTAAGTTTTTGAAGTTGTGAAGATTTTTGACAAGGAAAACTAATTCTAAACCTGAAAGCATCCTTGAAATCTTGCTTGAATATTGCTTTGATAACTGCTATCGCGACCCCCTTTTAAGGCAACTTTAATCTTTCATAACTACATCTCAATTAGTGGCTGGAAAGTATATGGTAAGACAAATTAAATTTTTTGGTTTTTTTTTTGGTCACAGGAGAGACAGTAAATTAAGAGACATAACTTCATCTTAGTTACAGTGCTCACTAAACAAGCTAGTTTTTTTTTGTTTGTTTTAACTCAAAAAGATTATCCCTTTTATAGTTTGTGCCTTCTATGAGCAAAACTTTTCAGTATGCTTGTAATTTAGTAATTACAACATGTTAGGATTTAGGGATACCCACTTCCTCCTTTTCTTGCAAGTTTTAAATTTCCAACCTTAGGTGAATTTGTGGACCAGATTTCAAAGGAACTTTTTGTGGAGTCAGTTCTTGCACACAATGTGTTTAGTAAATAAACTCAAAGTGGATTCTTAGCAGTGTTTTAGTACATATCAAATAACTAACCATTTCCTATAGAAAAGTAAGAAAACATAGGCTTTGTTTTACCACAACTTGTACAATGTTGTATGACAGGGCATATTCTTTGCTTCCAAGTTTTGGGTTGGAGGCACTAGGGGTTCAGAGCCTGGCAGAATTGGCAGCTTTATTCTGACATAATCTAAGGGTATGGGGCAAGGATCACATCTAATGCTTGTGTTCCTCATCCTCTATTATATGGTGTTACTCATGATTCAACTGATCTTAACAAAATTTCTAGCAGTGGAACCTTGAAATGCATGTGGCTAGATTTATGCTAAAATGATTCAATTAGCATTTTAGTAACACTTCAAATGTTTTTTTGTTTGTTTTCTAGACCAAACACAAGGTTAGGATTAATTAGAAGAAGCAATCTAGTTAAATTTCCCATTTGTGTTTTATTTTCTTGAATACTTTTTTTTATAGTTGTTTTTTTTTGTTTGTTTGTTTTTCGTTTTTTTTTTTTTTTTTGAGACGGAGTCTCGCTCTGTCGCCCAGGCTGGAGTGCAGTGGCCGGATCTCAGCTCACTGCAAGCTCCGCCTCCCGGGTTCACGCCATTCTCCTGCCTCAGCCTCCAGAGTAGCTGGGACTACAGGCGCCCGCCACCTCGCCCGGCTAGTTTTTTGTATTTTTTAGTAGAGACGGGGTTTCACCGGGTTAGCCAGGATGGTCTCGATCTCCTGACCTTGTGATCCGCCCGTCTCGGCCTCCCAAAGTGCTGGGATTACAGGCTTGAGCCACCGCGCCCGGCTTTTATAGTTGTTTAAAAAAAATTAAAAATCATTGCACTTCGGTCAGAAAAATAATAAATATCTTATAAATGTTTGATTCCTTTCCTTGCTATTTGTATTCAGTCTATTGTTTTGGCATCATGTTGAAGCACTGAAAGACAAATAATCTTTAAAAGGCTAAAAAAAAAAAAGCCAGGTGTGGTGGCGTGCACTTATAGTCCTAGCCTTGGGAGGCTGAGGAAGGAGGATCACTTGAGCCCAGAAGGCCAAGGCTGTAGTAAGTTATGATCACGCCACTGCACTCCAGCTTGGGCAACAGAGTGAGACCCTGTCTTCAAAAAGAAAAAAAAAAAAGTGATTTGCAGTTGTAAAAACTGAAGATTTCAAATAGGAAGTAGAAAACTAACTACACCCTCTCCAAGTAACCTGTGCCACTTTCAAGCACTTTTCCCTATAGTGGCTGCTGTAGCATGGCTTGTTCAGCTTTTCTTTCATCTCCTTCTGGTGTCCCTTCCTGCACTGCAGGGCAGGAAAGCTAAACACTACAGTGGTAGACCTAGGTGTGATTGTTGATCACAGGCACTATCTAAAGCCTAATCTTCGTGGAGGTAAAGGAGGGCAGTGGCATTTGTAGGAGGCATACTGTTTTTGTTTTGTTTTGTTTTGTTTTTGGCTAGGGAAGACGCAGGCAATACTTTTTTTTTTTTAGAGACAGGGTGTTGCCCAGGCTGGAGTGCAGTGCTATGATCATAGCTCACTGTAACTCCAAACTCCTAGGTTTAAGTGATCCTCCCACCTCAGCCTCCTGAGTAGCTGGGACTATGAGGTGCACACCATCACACTCAGCTAATTTTTTTTTTTTTTCCTTGAGACGGAATTTCGCTCTGTTGCCCAGGCTGGAGTGCAGTGGCACCATCTTGGCTCACTGCAAGCTCCGCCTCCTGGGTTCACGCCATTCTCCTGCCTCAGCCTCCTGAGTAGCTGGGACTACAGGTGCCCGCCACCATGCCCAGCTAATTTTTTGTATTTTTTTAGTAGAGACGGGGTTTCACCGTGTTAGCCAGGATAGTCTTAATCTCCTGACCTCGTGATCTGCCCACCTTGGCCTCCCAAAGTGCTGGGATTACAGGCGTGAGCCATCACATCCGGCATTTTTTTTTTTTTTCCCTGTAGAGACGGGGTATCACTATGTTGCCCAGGCTGATCTCAAACTCCTGGCCTCAAGCAACCCTCCTGCCTTGACCTCCCAAAGTGCTAATATTATAGGCATGAGCCACCACACCTGCCTACAGGCAATAGTTTTCCTGGAGTGCAGTGATGCAATCATAGCTCACTACAGCCTCAATCTCCCAGGCTCAAACGATCTTCCCACCTCAACCTCCCAAGTGCTGGGACTACAGGTGTGACTACAGCTGGGACTACAGTTTAATTTTTAAATTTTTTTTTGTAAAGACCAGGCCTTGCTATGTTGCCCAAGCTGGTCTTGAACTCCTGAGCTCAAGCAATCTTCCCACCTTGGCCTCCCAAACTGCTGGGATTACAGGTGTGAGCCACTGCACCTGGCAGGCAATAATCTTTCATGGCAGCTTCCTGAACCCAGTATCACAGCTAACGTGTGTGTTCCCGGGACCACAGCTGCAGTGACGACTACCTGCCTCCTCGCCTGCCTGATGGTGGCAGGGTAGTAGCTCCCCTGGTAGCTCAGTTCTGCAAGGTTGTTTTGTTTCGTTTTTTAAGTCATTCCTGGAGGCTCAGTCTGGTTTCCACTCTTCCAGTCATTTCAATGTCTTTGTCAGCCCTCGATTATCTGTATTACATTCCTTTCTGCTTAAAATAAGTACGGTGGTATCTCTTATCTGCAACTGAGCTCTGATGTTAAGGTACCTGACATATGATAGGTATCACTAAACGTTTGTTGAATACATGAATGAATGATGAATGAATAGGTAAATGGAATGGAGACCACCAAGATGTATACAGTCAGTTGGACAGACGAACCTAGTGGACTCAACAGACTGGTAGAGCAATTGATGGATAGTAAGTGGGCAATGAAACCAATTTGGTGCATCCTAACCAGCTTTTTTTTTTTTTTTTTTTTTTTTTGAGACGGAGTCTCACTCTGTCGCCTAGGTTGGAGTGCAGTGGTGCGATCTTGGCTCACTGCAACCTCTGCCTCCCGGGTTCAAGCGATCCTCCTGCCTCAGCCTCCTAAGTAGTTGGGGCTTACAGGCACATGCCACCACACCTGGCTAATTTTTGTATTTTTAGTAGAAACGGGGTTTCATGATGTTGGTCAGGCTGGTCTCAGACTCCTGATCGCGTGGTCCGCCCGCCTCAGCCTCCCAAAGTGTTGGGATTACAGGCTTGAGCCACCGCGCCCGGCCGCCTTCTAGGGATTTCTAGATGGGTGCTGAAGGGAGGTGCATAGAGCTGTGTACAGCTCCCTGCTGCCTCCACAGGGAGGCAGTCTCCCTCCCTGAGAGGAAATGAGACTGCCTGAAGGCTGACGCTGAAGAGACAGACACCTGTCAGTGGTTCCTCTTTGGAGCCCTGAGGCCAGCCTCACATGACGACTCACCCAATACTGTTTCTTTTGCTTTTTAGTGTGAAAATTACATAATTTGGCTGGAATTCTTTCACTTGCA
Organism: Papio anubis; assembly: GCF_008728515.1. Classification (NCBI taxonomy): domain Eukaryota; kingdom Metazoa; phylum Chordata; class Mammalia; order Primates; family Cercopithecidae; genus Papio; species Papio anubis. Next base: position 34,098,457 of record NC_044981.1, read on the forward strand.
GCTGCAGGAGTTGTGACTCCCTCATGGCTCCTTGAGGTAAGCAAGGGGCCCTCACTGCCAAGGCAACTGGGCACAAATGTGGCTCAGACTCACCGAGTGGGAGAAGGAAGGGACTCTAGTGCCAGCAAGTCTACACATGCACCCTACGCACAGGCGGCGTGGCAGGATGGCAGAACGGGGCATTCCCTTGCTATGTCCCCTCTGGAGACCTCTCTGTGCATGAACCTTTTGCCTGAACACAGAGGTTGTAGGGAGCCCTCCTTGGCCCCTCTGAGGAAGGCCCCTGTCACAGGCTAAGCTGCTTAGAAAAGCTCAGTCCCCTCCCATGGGTGAAGGCAATGGGGCAGCACACCTGGTCGCCAGACACCGCCGCCCACTCTGTCCTTCAGGCCAAAGCCCTAGGGTCAAAGGGCCAGCCCAGTCCAGGAGGAGGCGGCAGGTCAGCTCCCTCCTCTCCTTCCAGGCCTGTCTTTCTCCCAAGCTGAGCTGATAGCCTCTCAGCAGGGCCAGCCTGTCCCGGGGAAGAAATAAAATGAGAAGTGTGTGTGCTGAGCCCTGCCCCTGGTTCAGAGTATGTTGTGTGGGTGGGGTGACTAGAAGCTGGGAAAGAGCTGATGTCCGTTGGGCATGCTGGGCCTCTCCTTCTAGAGACCTTACAGACAGAGCCGGGCAACCCCACCCTCACCCTGCACCCCTGGCTCAATGGCTCAGGTCCCCTTGCTATGACTCTAGCACTGCCGCCACCAGCCCAGCTTTCCACCGAGGAGCCACCTCAACAGGAGCTATTCTCACAGACCCTCAAGTTCCCCGGCACGTTGACCGCCCCATCTCCAATCTGTATCCCCCACAAGCAGACACCATCTCCTTGCTGTTCTACTCACAGCTATTCACTGTCACCTCCAAACCTTTAGCCACCCTGTACCCCTGCTTGGAAACCCTTAGTCTCTGCTTACCAAATCCCAGTCCCCCTTCAAGGCTTAGCGAAACAGCATGGCCCTCTCCTGCCAGAGTCCGAGACATACAAGCTTGAGGCCTCCACCTCCTCACCTCCAAACACTTCCTACTCTGGTCCTCTTGTCTAGGAAGGCTTTGAGGATCTATTTTCGCATTTCAAACTCTTAGGGCACCCACTCATTCCTCACTCTCCCCAGATTACTTTTAGAGTTCCTTTAGGAGGACTTGAGTAATGCGCAATTTTCACAAGGTCAGTTTTCCCCAGGATTTTATTTTGGATTTCTTTTTTTTTTTTTTTTTTTTGAGGCGGAGTCTCGCTCTGCCGCCCAGGTTGGAGTGCAGTGGCCGGATCTCAGCTCACTGCAAGCTCCGCCTCCTGGGTTCACGCCATTCTCCGGCCTCAGCCTCCCGAGTAGCTGGGACTACAGGCGCCCGCCACCTCGCCCGGCTAGTTTTTTGTATTTTTAGTAGAGACGGGGTTTCACCGTGTTAGCCAGGATGGTCTCGATCTCCTGACCTCGTGATCCGCCCGTCTCGGCCTCCCAAAGTGCTGGGATTACAGGCTTGAGCCACCGCGCCCGGCCTTTATTTTGGATTTCAAAGACAGATAAGACCTCCAGAAAATTTTGAGGACTGAGAATTTGTGCACATATATTTAATATATTGGCCAAAAGCCAGTCTCGGTGGCTCAAGCCTGTAATCCCAGTACTTTGGGAGGCCGGTGGATCACCTAAGGTCAGGGGTTCAAGACCAGCCTGGCCAACATGGTGAAACCCCGTCTCTACTAAAAAGACAAAAATTAGCCGAGCACGGTGGCAGGTGCCTGTAATCCCAGCTACTCGGGAGGCTGAGGCAGGAGAATTGCTTGAACCTGGGAGGCAGAGGTTGCAGTGAGCCAAGATGGCACCACTACACTCCAACCTGGGTGACAGCGCAAGACTCAGTCTCAAAAAAAAATATATATATATATAGTGTGTATGTGTGTGTGTGTGTATATATATATATATATATATATGCCCAAAAAAAGAACATGAACAATGAAACAAAACTACTACTGTATCGTGGCTATTATTGCTTTTTTAAAATATATTTTTAAATATTTTATTTGTTATTTTTTACCTCCAAATACCATCACCATTTTATTTATTTTAATTATTATTACTTTTTTGAGACAGTCTATCTCATGGCTCACTGCAGCCTCAATCTCCCAGGTTCGAGCTCCTCTCACCTCAGTCTCCCATGTATTTAGGACCATAGGCAGATGCCACCATGCCCAGTTAATTTTTTTATTTTTTGTAGAGACAGAGGTCTCACTTTGTTGCCAGGTTGGTCTTGAACCCCTGACGGCTATTATTTCATAAAAGGACATTTTAACACCAAAGAAGTAGAAAAGACGTAATTTCAAAATAAATAATCACTTTTTAAATTAAATACATTTCTTTGACTGGGCAGTATGTTGAGACGCTACCTCTACTAAAAATACAAAAATTAGCCAGGCGTAGTGGCGCGCACCTGTAGTCCCAGCTACTTGGAGGGGGGCTGAGGCAGGAGACTCTCGAACCCAGGAAGTGAAGGCTGCAGTAAGCCAAGATCGTGCCACTGCACTACATCCTGGGTGACGTCTCAAAAATTTTTTTTGTTTAATAATAATAAATTTAATATATTTACCTTTAACAAAAACACTACTACATTATCCTTATTGTTTTCATTTTGCTGAAGACCAGTGAGAACATTGTCATGGAAACCACCACTTGGGCCACCAGAAAGATGCAGAAGAAAAGAAGTGAGACATTAAAGACTATCAGAGGAGGGGAAGGTGAAGGGGCAGGAAATAGGGGGAAAGAAGTCCACCAGCAAGGTGCTCCCCTGTCCTGAACTGACCCCCTTCTGCTCACTGAAGTCTGAGGTGGCCAGTTTTGGGCCCTGGGCAGAGCTGTGGCCATGCCCACAGGTCAGACAGCTCAGTGATTCCCAGCGCTGGAGACCCTGGTGATATGGTTCCTACTCCCCCGCAATGCAGAGGTACTCTGGACACGTGCCTGTGACCAGTGCTGGCAGGCCATGGTACAGGAGAAAAAGCACAGGACTTAGAGTCAGGAGCAGAGCTAGGCCTGGCTCTGCTACTCACCAGCTGAGTCACTGGGAGAAGTCCTTGCCCTCTCTGGGCCTCAGTTTCCTCAACTGAAAATAAAGGTTCTGAACCAGTTGTTTTTGAGGAAACCAGAAGATCTCTGGCTTAAGAAAAAGAAAAAGAAAAAGAAAAAAAAGATCCATGCACATAATATTTTGTACAGAATTCCAGCGGCTTCACCACCCCTCAGAGCCTTCAGTGGGTTCCCCAGGGGCTGCCAACCCTGACACACAGTTGCTGGCCCCTTGCCTTCAAATTTGCCACTTTCCTAAGCAGTCAACAATACTTCTCAAGTGTCTCACGGTCATGGGGGTATGGGCAAAGGAAGCCAGTGAAGCAGTACAAGAAGTATCCGTCCCCAGGCCTCCTCTCCAGTTTACAAATGATCTGCGTGGATGGGTCGCTAGTTAGCCAAGGTAGCAGAACACACATATGAAGAGAGCTCAGACCACGACTGCTGGACCCCCCTTAATAGTTAATGATGGGAACCCCCTTACTAGGGGCAAAGCCCTCTGGCCGCTCCCAGTGTAGTTTAGTGGTAAGAACTTGGACCCAGGAACTAGAATGCCCTGGATTTATATCTGACTCTGCCATTTCATCTTGTTACTTGGGCAAGTAACTTTATCTTGAGCCTTCAGTTTCCTAGTCTGTAAAACAGAGCTAAGAGTTACACAGCAGAAATGAGAGTAGATGCTAAATATTCCAAGACTCCCTTGAATTTCCCAGCCTCCCTTGCAGAAGGTTAGAAGGTTGGGATCATGTGACTAGTTCCAGCAGGTGGTTTGTGAATGGAGAAGGCAGGTCTTCCATGGAGACCTTGGACGCTAGTTTTGTTTGTTTGTTTGTTTGTTTGTTTGTTTTTGAGACAGGGTCTCACTCTGTTGCCCATGCTGGAGTGCAGTGGAGCGATCATAACTCACTGCAGCCTCAGCCTCCCGAGTAGCCAGGACTACATGCATGTGCCACCATGTCTGGCTAATTTCTTTTTTTTTTTTTTTTTTTTTTTTTACGGGGGGGCTCCCCTTTTTCTCCCAGGCTGGAGTGCAGTGGCGCGATCTCGGCTCACTGCAAGCTCCGCCCCCCGGGTTCACGCCATTCTCCCGCCTCAGCCTCCCAAGTAGCTGGGACTACAGGCGCCCGCCACCACGCCCGGCTAGTTTTTTGTATTTTTTTTAGTAGAGACGGGGTTTCACCATGTTAGCCAGGATAGTCTCGATCTCCTGACCTTGTGATCCACCCGCCTCGGCCTCCCAAAGTGCTGGGATTACAGGCTTGAGCCACCGCGCCCGGCCATGGCTAATTTCTTAAATTTTTTTTGTAATGATGAGGCCTCACTATATTGTCCAGGGCTGGCCTTGAACTCCTGAGCTCAAGAGACTCGGTCGGGCATGGTGGCTCCCACTTGTAATCCCAGCACTTTGCGGAGGTTGCAGTGAGCCGACATTGTGCCATTGCACTCCAGCCTGGGCAATAGTGTGAGACTCTGTCTCAAAAAAAAAAAAAAAAAAAAGAGAGAGAGAGATCCTATCATCTTGGCCTCCCAAAGTGCTGTGAATACAGGTGTGAGCCACCATGCCCAGCCAGAGGCAAGTCTTATAGATGGTGTGGCTACAGGATGGAAGAAGGGTCTCTTGCCCCAAATCAGACTTTGCATAAAGCATTATTGTGCCAAGCCATGAAATTCCAGGAGTTCTGTTGTGACAGCCAGTGTTAATTACTCTGTGACAGCTAGTGTTAATACAGGGAGGGCTCACGGAAATAATGGATACAGGGCCCTCTGAGTGCGGTGGGGGCTGTTATTCTTGGCTGTTATTCCCCACCAAGACAGGATTTCTCAGTCCATTTCTTAAGCAAAACTTCAAAAGTAGAAGCAGGCTGGAGTGGTGGGTCACGCCTGCAATCCCACCAGTTTGGGAGGCCTAGGCAAGAGGATCTCTTGAGCCCATGAGTTCAAGACAGCCTGGACACATAAGGAGAACCTGTCTCTATAACAAATATTAACAATACAAAATTAAAAAAAAAAAAAAGAAATTAAAAAAAGCAGAAGCAGGCAGGCGGGGTGAGGTGGAAGCTTCATCCATAGGGAAGTCCTGAGGAAGACCTGCCTCCCCCAGTTCCAGGATTGCTCTGTGCAGCTGTCCCTTAACCCTCTTCCCCATTCTGAGTTTTCTTCTCTTCCCACCCCTCCATTTTGCCCCCACATCTTGACTTTCACACAATTCACAGATGAATCCTTAGACAATTAATAAAATGATTAGGACTGCACGAGATTTAAGACTTAGAGACCATCTTGTCCCACCTCCTGGTTCTTACAGAAGAGGAGAATGGGGCCTGCAGCGGGTGTGAGCAGCCCAGAGGGTGGGGCTGGATTATCCTGAAGTTAAGGGGAGGATCTGGGGCTGCAAGGGCAGACAGAAAATCAGCAGCAGGAAGGAAGCTCTTTTTCTTTCAGCATATATGTTTTGTGCCGTTTATAAAAATAAAATTTTTGAGGCCAGGTGCGGTGGCTCACACCTGTAATCACAGCACTTTGGGAGGCTGAAGCAGGACGATCACTTGAGGCTAGGAGTTCGAGACCAGCCTGGGCGACATGGGAGACCCCCGTCTCTACAGAAATTTTAAAAATTAGCTGGGTGTGGTGGCGCACACCTGTAGTCCCAGCTACTCGGGAGGCTGAGGCAGGAGGATCACTTGAACCTGGGAGGCAGAGATGGCAGTGAGCCGAGATCGCGCCACTGCACTTAAGCCTGGGCGACACTGTGAGACTCCGTCCGTAAAATAAATAAATACAGGCCGGGCGCGGTGGCTCAAGCCTGTAATCCCAGCACTTTGGGAGGCCGAGACGGGCGGATCACGAGGTCAGGAGATCGAGACCATCCTGGCTAACACAATGAAACCCCGTCTCTACTAAAAAATACAAAAAACTAGCCGGGTGAGGTGGCGGGCGCCTGTAGTCCCAGCTACTCGGGAGGCTGAGGCAGGAGAATGGCGTAACCCGGGAGGCGGAGCTTGCAGTGAGCTGAGATCCGGCCACTGCACTCCAGCCTGGGTGACAGAGCGAGACTCGGCCTCAAAAAAAAAAAAATAAATAAATAAATACAATAAAAACATAGTTTTATCTTACAGTTTCAAGCTCCTACTTGGAAGTAACACGTATGGAGGCCCCTACAGTCTAGAATCCCAGCCGTGAGAGCCTCAGCGCGGTTCCTCCCTCCTTCCCTTCCGCAGGCGTCCGCGCCCTCCACGCCCCTCCTCCGCGGGGGCGGCCTGGGGCGCCGGGTCACGTGGCCGGCGAAGAGGGTTTATCCCGCTGCCCTTCCGAGCTCCGCCGCTGCTCTGCCGCCTAGGCCCATGGCCGCAGCTCTGGCGCTCGTGGCGGGGATCCTGGCGGGGGCGGTGATGCCCCTCTGGAGCGCGCTTCCGCAATATAAAAAGGTGAGGCAGGGAACGCGCCCAGCCCGCCGCGACCGCAGGGGAGGGTGGCCCCGCCGCAGGGGCAGTGGAGCCCGAAGGCGCCGGGCAGCCTGAAAGGGAGAGGTGGGTCCGGAACCACACCTAGGCGGGCAGCTTGGGGCATCCTCAGACGGACTTCAAAAGCCGCTGCACTCTCCCCTGGCGGCCTCGAGGGGAGAGAAATTGGCCTATGACCAGCACCCTCGCTCCCCCCACCTCCCCCCTCCCCGTGCCTCTTCCGATGGCCTCAGTCCTGGGCTCACTTGCCTCCCCAAAGTGCTCACAGCCAAACCCTCCCTGCCTGCTCTGGTTTCTCCCCCTCTTCCTCCGCCTCGCCTCACTGTCTAGTGATTCTTCCAGGCACGAGAGCTCTCCCCTCTTCTTTTTCTCTCCCTCTTTTTCGAGCCTGCAGTCCCCTCATTCTCACCCCCCAACCCCGCCCCGCAAAATGGGACACACCCTATGGGACTCATGGAGGTGAGGGCGGTCCAGGAAAGGAGACGCCGAAGGAAAAGTGCTAATCCCCCTCTCCTCCTCTCCTCTGCTCCCCTGGGTCCTGCTGAGGGGCCGGGGTGGGGCTGGTGGGGGACGAGTCCCCCCAGGGGGCGACAACCTCATAACTTCTCCTGGACCCCTGGGCTCTTTGGCAATGGTGGGAACCCTCTCCTACCTTCCCACACAACTCAGGGATTGTCCCCAGCCTGGCAGACATCCTGCCTGTCCCCACAGAAAATCACAGACAGGTGCTTCCACCACTCTGAGTGCTACAGTGGCTGCTGCCTCATGGACTTGGAATCCGGTGGAGCCTTCTGTGCCCCCAGGGCCAGAATAACCATGATCTGCTTGCCCCAGGTGAGGCCCTAGGATGGGGCAACTTCTGGCAAGTAGAGAAGCGGGCAGAGGAGGTTAAAAAAAAAAAAAAAAAAACACCTGACCCCACCTGTTTTTTCACCTCTGTCTGGGGTGCCCTTCCTCTTCTCCACTTGGCAAACTCCTACTCATGGTACAAAACAACTCCAGCCACCTCCTCTGAGAAGCCTTCCCTCCTTGGAGCTCCTGTACCCTGGGGTCAGACATGTATCTTCCTAACTGGCCATGTATTTTCTCTGCCTCTCCCAGTGATTAGAACTCTTCAAGGGCAGGGATTGCATCATATTCATCTATGAAGCACCTACCCCCAGCTTAGTGTCTGCACATAGTAGGTGCTCAATAAATGCTTATTTTTGTTTGTTTATTTTGAGATGTCTTGCTCTGTCACCCAGGCTGGAGTGCAATGGCATGATCTTGGCTCACTGCAACCTCTGCCTCCTGGGTTCAAGCAATTCTTGTGCCTCAGCCTCCTGAGTAGCTGGGATTACAGGGATGCACCACTATGCCTGGCTAATTTTTGTATTTTTGGTAGAGATGGGGTTTTGCCATGTTGGCCAAGCCGGTCTCGAGCTCCTGACCTCAGGTGATCCACCTGCCTGGGCCTCCCAAGGTGCTGGGAATATAGGCATGAGCCACTGTGCCCAGCCAATAAATGCTTGTTGAATGAATGAATATCTCTTCTCTCATATCACTGAGGCAGGGTAAGTAGGAAATGACCTTCCCCTTACTAGTCCCCATCTCTCTGCCACAGTGACATGATTTCTTGAGAGGAGCATGGCGCTGTAGTGGCAGGACCACAGCTTTGGAGTTGGACCTGAGTTTAAATCCTGACTTTTCCACACCCTATCTTTGTGACCTCAAGCAGGTCATCATGGCTCTCTGAGCCTTAGTTTCCTCATCTACAAGGAGAGGCTAAAGTACCTACCTCACCAGGCTGTTGAGAAGATTGTGTGGTCCTGGGAAGGACAGCGTGCAGACCAGCATGGTTGTCACTCATTTTTAGGAATGCAGGGAGAAGAATGCTCAGTATGCCCTGTTCCTGCTCACCTGGCCCTGGGCCCAAACCTTTCTAGGATAGGTGGGCTCAGCCTCTATGTCCCTGTGTGGGGAGATGACAATACCCTAAGGAAGCAGCAGGGCCCCTACCATGGCCTGACCCTACAGCTGAAGTGGCTAGAGGGGTTTTTTTTGTTTTTTTGTTTTTTTTTGAGACAGAGTTTCGCTCTTGTTGCCCAGGCTGGAGTGCAATGGCGTGATCTTGGCCCACTGCAACCTCCGTCTCCTAGGTTCAAGCAATTTCTCTACCTCAGCCTCTGGAGTAGCTGGGATTACAGGCATGCGCCACCATGCCCAGCTAATTTTTGTATTATTAGTACATGACCATGTTGGCCAGCCTGGTCTCAAACTCCTGACCTCAGGTGATCCACCCGCCTTGGCCTCCCAAAGCGCTGGGATTATAGGGGTGAGCCACCGTGCCCGGCCTAAAGGGTCTTTTTATTATCACCACTTGATCTGCTCTATCTCATTTAGTCCTCACAACAACCCTATGAGGTGGGTTACTATTACTGTCCCCGTTTGACAGATGAGGAAACTTCATTGACTTGCTGAAGGTCATGCAGTTACAAGCTGTAGAGACAGCCTAGGTCTGTCTTACTCCAGCCCTGGTACTCTTGGTTCTGGTCCCTAAGAAGTTTAAGTCCCCATCCTTCCTGCATTCTGGTGACTCCCAATTCTCATACCCACTCCCTGCAGACCAAGGGAGCTACCAACATCATCTGCCCTTGCCGGGTGGGCTTGACATGCATATCCAAGGACTTGATGTGTGCCAGCCGGTGCCATATGATTTAGAGGAAGATGCAGACTGATCACTGCTCCCTTGGGGCCAGAGGCCCTGGGTGCCACCAACTTGCACCAAATCCAGCTCCTGAGACATTAAAGTCACTTCCTGGCCTGGCCTCTGTCTGTACTTTCTGGGCGAGGAGACCTGGTGGGGATTGCACCAGTCTAGGGGGCAGGCAAAAGGGGAGACTGGAGGCATGAATGAGCTTCTCATGGGATTTGGGTCTGTCCGGAGCTCAGGGTAGAACTCCAGGAAGGGAATGGCGCAGGGAGGGTGTGGTGGAGCAGGGGCTGGGTCTGGGAAAGGGCCGATTCTCTGGTTGGAGGGCTGGAGGGCTGTGTGGGAGAGATGGGATTGAGGAATATGCCTGTAGAGTGTATGTTGGGGTGCCTATCAAGGGGGTGTGTGGTAGGTAGAGACTAGGTGGAGGTATCTGAGTATTTCACGGGGCGGGTTGGGGGGCACAAAAGGGTAGAGGTCATTAGAGAGTTGGTGAGAATGTGCAAAGTATAAATGCAAAAATGCCTGTGGTGGGAAAGGGACCTGGTGCATCGATGCCTCCGCTCTCTGAGGTATTGTCAGTTCCACTGCATGGACAAAGAAACTGAGGCCCAGAGAAGCAACATGACTTGCCCTAGGTCATATAATTGCGGTAGCAATGAGGCCTGTTTCTGCTGCAAGTATCTTAAAAACCAACCCAAATTGGTCTAGGTGAGGAGGGGATTTCCTGGTGATCAGAAGTGGAAGTCCAGAGGTCGGGCAGCCCTCAGGTGGGGCCAGAGCCAGCAGCTCTCAGGCTGAATTCCTTCCCAGTACTCACAGACATTCCAGGTGTCACCTAATAACAGGTAGGATTTATTGAGCATTTCCTGTGTTTCAGACACTGTGCGAGGTGCTTTCTTTTTCATTTAATTTAAAAATTTAAGACAGCACCCAGGCTGGAGTGCAGTGGCTCAATCGCAGCATACTGCAGCCTCAACCCCCGGGGTCAAAAGATCCTCCCACGTCAGCCTCCCAAGTAACCGGGACTACAGGTGTGTGCCACCATGCCCGGCCAATTTCTTTCTTTCTTTCTTTTTAATAGAGACAGGGCCTCAGTATATTGCCCTGGCTGGTCTTGAACTCCTGGGTTCAAGTGATCCTCCTGCCTCAGCCTCCCAGAGTGCTGGGATTACAAGCATGAGCCACTGCGCCTGGCCCAAAGTGCTTTCTTAACTGTATTGACTCATCTTTCTGTCACAACAGGGCTATAGTAGGTGTTATAATTATCCCTATTTTACAAACAGGGTATTGAGGCTCCTAGAGTAAGGGTTGGAACTGAGACTTGAACCCAGACAATCCTGCCCCAGAGGCCAGGCTCTTAACCACAAATCCACCATGTACATCAATATTGTGCCTTTCAGAGAAAGAAAACATCTCTGTTCCACAATTCTCAGCAAACATCCTAAGATCGGTTCTGATTGGATTGGCTTAGTCTGCCTGAACTAATCATTGTGGTGGAATTTGCTGATTGGCCTAGCCTGAGTTTTGTGCAGGATGGGAAAATTCTGACAGGGTTGGGTGCTGGTTTTACCTGGTGTTCCCACAGCTGGGAGCACACCCACATGGTTGGTGTGCAGGATATTTTGCTGGACCTTAGAAAAGCCGCCACCACTTGTGGGCCATGATGCTACCCCAGTGGCTACTGCTGCTGTTCCTTCTATTCTCCTTTCTCTTCCTCCTCACCAGGGGCTTTCTCCAACAAAATACAACCTTTTGGTAAGAAAGCTGGAGAGTGCAGTCACCTCCTCCTCCACTGTCCTAAGGCCTGTACTATTTGGGGAAGTGAGTGGGCATGGAGGCTGGTGTGGGAGAAGGCCAGAAGTGGGGGCAGCAGGGAGTGCTGGGTGGAGGATGTCTCGGAGGAACGAGAAGACACCCTGGTCCTGGGAGCTGTGCCAGGGCAGTGCCAGGTGCTGCTGCCACAGAGGTGAAAGTGAGAGAGCCCCCCTGCCCACGCACACATGTGGTGAGGGAGACAGGTATTCACTCATGCAACACATTTTTATTGAGTACCTGCTATATGTAAATTATTTTTCTACATTTAGTGATAGGTCTGTGAGCAAGAAAGATAAAAATCCTTGCCCTTGTGGAGCAGTCACTGTAGTGTGTGAGGCAAAGAAGTAAAACCTTACAATAGATGCTGTTAATAATGGCATCTATCTCAGGTGATAAGCAAGGAAAGTGAAAATAAGAAACGGGCTAGGGACGTGGTGGTATGAGAAGGGTTTGCAGGGTTTTTTGTTTGTTGGTTGGTTTGTTTTTTTTGAGATGGAGTCTTGCTTTGTCACCCAGACTGGAGTGCAGTGGGGCAATCCCAGCTCACTGCAACCTCCGCCTCCTGAGTTCAAACGATTCCCCTGCCTCAGCCTCCCAAGTAGCTGGGATTGCAGGCACCCACCACCGTGCCCAGCTAATTTTTGGGTTTTTTTTTGTATTTTTAGTAGAGACAGGGTTTCACCGTATTGGTCAGGCTAGTCTTGAACTCCTGACCTCAAGCAATCCACCTGCCTTGGCCTCCCAAAGTGCTGGGATTACAGGCATGAGCCACAGCACCCGGCCAGCGTTTGCAGTTTTAAATGGGGTGCTCAGGGAAGAGCTTACTAAGAATGGGAAATTTTAGCAAAGGCCTACAGGGAGGGAAGTCCTTCCTAATGGGCAAAGCAGGCAGGTCTCTGGGAGAAGAGCGTTCCAGATGGAGGGAACAGCCAGGACAAAGGTCTGGGGGTGGAAATGTGCTGACATATTCAAGGAATAGCAAAGACGAGTGAGAGAGAGTGGAAATCATGGGAGATGAGATCAGAGAGATAAATGGAACAGAGTTACAATATTCTCATTTATTCAACAGTTATTCATTCAGCACCTGCTAAAGTCCTTACACATTACAAAGTACCTGCAATGTGTAAGGACTTTAGTCCAAGGGGCTAAGAAATACAGCAGTGAATATGAGAGCAGAAGATCTGTGTCCTAGAGCTGAGGTGCTAGCAGGGGGAGATAAATTATTTTTAAAACATATAAATAAGATGATTTCAGAGAGTCATAAGTGTTGTGACCAAAGTACAACCAGGTGATGGGGACTGCTCTGCTGGTGTCCAGGAAGTCTTCAGCCCGAGGCAGGAGCGGGAGACAGCCGGGCAAAGAGTGCAGGACAGGGTGCTCTGGGCAGAGGGCCAGCAAGCACAGATGCCCTGGGGTCAGGCCAGGTGTGGATTCAGAGCCCCAGTGATGGCTTTGAATCCAGAGAATGACATTGTGGAAATTATCTTTTGAAAAAGACTCCTCTAGCTGTTCTGGGAAGAACTGACTTGAGGAGGTTGGGGAGGTGGAAGCGAGAATGGGGATGGTGAGGGGGCACCTGGGGGAGGTCACTGGCAAGGGTGGAAGCAGGGGGGCCGGGAGGCGGCTATAGCCAATCCTCCATTCCTGCTTTATTTTCTTTATAGCACGTAATCACACATAATAGGATTATACATATATAATATAAATATTACTTGCTTTATATATATAACATATATGGTAAAAATTACACCTAACTAGGTGCCCAAATCTTGAGTTTACATAGAAATCAATGGATTTGAATCTATGCAGACCCCCTCATCACTGCCATCAGAACAAGATATAGGACATTTTCAGCACCCCAAAAGGCTCACTCTCTCCTAGTCAATAGAACCAAAGGCAACTGTCTCCTGACTTCCATTATTATTATTATTATTATTTTATTTTATTTTTATTTTTGAGATGGAGTCTCGCTCTGTCGCCCAGGCTGGAGTGCAATGGCGCAATCTCGGCTCACTGCAAGCTCCGCCTCCCAGGTTCACACCATCCTTCTGCCTCAGTCTCCTGAGTAGCTGGGACTATAGGCGTCCACCACTACGCCTGGCTAATTTTTTGGATTTTTAGTAGAGACAGGGTTTCTCCGCATTAGCTAGGATAGTCTCGATCTCCTGACCTCGTGATCCACCCACCTCGGCCTTCCAAAGTGCTGAGATTACAGGCATGATTACACCGTGCCCAGCGACTTCCATTATTATAGACTGATTTTGAACTTTGTATGATAAAATCACACAGTATGTACTTAGAAAAAAAAAAATCTGGGTCAGGTGCAGTAGCTCAAGCCTGTAATCCTAGCACTTTGGAAGGCCGAGGCAGGTGGATCACCTGAGGTCAAGAGTTCGAGACCAGCCTGACCAACATGGTGAAACCCCATCTCTACCAAAAATACAAAATTAGCTTGGCATGGTGGCACATGCCTGTAATCCCAGCTACTTGGGAGGCTGAGGCAGGAGAATTGCTTGAACCCGGGAGGCGGAGGTTGCAGCGAGCCAAGATCGTGCCATTACACTCCAGCCTCGGCAGTAGAGTGAGACTTTGTCTCAAAAAAAAAAAAAAAAAAAGGGGGGGTGTGCAGGGTGCGGTGACACGTGCCTGTAATTCCAGCACTTAGGCCGAGGTGGGCGGATCACAAGGTCGGGAGATCGAGACCATCCTGGCTAACACAGTGAAACCCCGTCTCTAATAAAAATACAAAAAAAATTATCTGGGCATGGTGGTGGGCACCTGTAATCCCAGCTACTCAGGAGGCTGAGGCAGGAGAATGGCATGAACCCAGGAGGCACAGCTTGCAGTGAGCTGAGATTGCGCCACAGCACTCCAGCCTGGGCGATAGGGCGAGACTCTATCTCCAAAAAAAAAAAAAATCTGACTTATTTTGCTCAACGTTTTATCTGTGACACCGTATCATTTCACTTATGTATCTCTTCCCTGTCTTCCCTCTTTAGAGCTTTACTTGTCCAATAGTGCAGTTACTAGTGTGAACCCAAAATATCTGAGACAGGTCTCGGTCAATTTAGAAAGTTTATTTTGCCAAGGTTAGGGACACACCCGTGATACAGCCTCAGGTGGCCGGGGTGCACCTTGCTTTTTTTTGTTTTGTTTTGTTTTGTTTTTTGGGGTACAGCTTGCTTTTGTACACATTAGGGAGACATAGTACATCAATCAGTACATGTAAGGTTTACATTTGTTCAATGTGGAAGGGCGGGACAACTTGAAGTGGGGGATGTGACTTCCATTCCAGGTCATAGGTAGATTTAAACATATTCTGATTGGCAATTGGTTGAAAGAGCTATTATCAGCAGAAGGGAATGTCTGGGTTAAGATAAGGGCTTGTGGAGACCAAAGTTTTATCATGCAGATGAAGCCTCCAGGAACAGGCTTCCTAGAAAATAGATTGTACATGTTTCTGATCAGACTTAAGGTCTTTGTTAATGGTAATGCTGAATGGGGTATTAATGAGGCATGTCCAGCCCCCACTTCCCGTCATGGCCTGAACCAGTCTTTCAGGTTAAATTTTAGAGTGCTCTGGCCAAGGAGGGAGTCCATTGAGATGGCTGTGGATTGGTGGTGGTGGGAGGCTTCAAATTTTATTTTTGGTTTACACTAGCCACATATAGTTACTTAGATTTAAATTTATGAAAATTCAACAAAATTTAAAATTCAGGCCAGGTGTGGTGGTTCATGGCTGTAATCCCAACATTTTGGGAGGCCAAGGTGGGAGGATTGTTTGAGCCCAGGGGTTCAAGACCAATCTGGGCAACAAAGCGAGACTCCTGTCTCTTACTGGTGGAAGGTATCTGAGTTATTGGCAATGAATCTGCATGCATTTGCAGCAACCTCGATTCTTGCCTCCTCAGAAGAAAGAATTTGACTGAGGGGCATAAAGCAGACAGAGAGACTGAGGCAGGTTTCAGAGCATGAGTGGAAGTTTATTAAAAAGCTTTAGAGCAGGAAAGAATGGAAAGTACACTTGGAAGAGTCCCAAGTGTGCAACTTGAAGGACAAGTGCAGTGTTTAACCTTGGCCACCTCCAGCGTCGCGTGCCTCTCTTCCCTGATTCTTCCCTTAGGGTGAGCTGACCACATGTGCAGTGTCCTCCTTACCCTTGGGTAGTGAGCACACGCAGTGTGTTTAGGAAGTTGTGCGCATGCCCGTCTGAGACTTTCTTCCCTTTTCCAGTGGAGTGCGCCCACAGAAATTCATACTCCTCCATTTTTTCTCTTAATGTGCGTTCCCGGGCTCACTCACCCAACACCTGAGATTTTACTGGAAGCCCTTTTTGCTTCTCTCTGGCCCCTGCATTCAGTGAACACTTTAATGTTAACAGCTATGGACCATTAGGAGATTGTCTCTCCCTGGAGCCTAGCTGCCAAATTGTCATTTTTGGAGAGGCAATGTGATAACTGTTGAACCATCACCTGACATTCCTGGTGGGAGGGGGAGAGCCCTCTCCTACCCCACTCATGCCTGTCTAACTACCTGTAACATCTCTACAAAAATAGAAAAATTAGCTGGGCATGGTGGTGTATGCCTGTGGTCCCAGTTACGTGGGAGGCTGAGGCAGGAGGATTGCTTGAACCCAGAGGCTGAGGCTACAGTGAGCCATAAGTGCACCACTGCACTCCAGCCTCGGTGACAGAGTGAGACCTTGTCCAAAAAAAAAAAAAAAAAAGGAAAGGAAAGAAAGAGGGCTGGGCGCGGTGGCTCACAGCTGTAATCCTACTAGCACTTTGGGAGGCCGAGGCAGGTGGATCACCTGAGGTCAGGAGTTTGAGACCAGCCTGGCCCATGGTGAAACCCTGTCTCTACTAAAAATATAAAAATTAGCTGGGCATGGTGGCGCACGGCTGTAATCGCAGCTACTCGGGAGGCTGAGGAAGGAGAATTGCTTGAACCCAGGAGGTGGATGTTGCAGTGAGCCAAGATCGCGCCACTGCACTCCAGCCTGTGCGATGGGAGCGAGACTACATCTCAAAAGAAAAAATATAAAAAAGAAGAAAAGAAAAGAAAGAAAAAAGTTTTAAATTCAGCTCCTCAGTTGCACTACCATATTTCAAGTGCTCAGCAGTGGCTAGTGGCTATTGGACTGAGCAGAAAAAGCCCATTTTCATCACTGCAGAAAGCTCTGTTGGACAGTGCTGCTCCGGAATGTCAGCTGCAGGTGGACAGGGATTTCTGTTTTTGTTGTTCCCAGCTGTATTCCCAGTGCCTGGAACAGTGCCTGGCACACAGTAGGTGCTCAGTATTTGCCTGTTGAATGACTACTGAAATTGTCAGAGATGATGGGTGGCTGTGATCAATAATGTTAAGTACTGTCCTAAGCCCCAGTACTGGGTGGAGGTCATTGATGTGTGTGGCGGGGGGGAGTGGGTGGGGGGAATGTAGGTGACCATCAGCCACCGGTGAAAGGGTAAGTATGAGTTTTTGGGAGAGAAGACTGCAGCAGAATGAAGTGTAAGAGAGAGACAGGGAAGTCTAGACCACCCTGGTGTGTATGAGAAGCAACCTGTGTTGAGGGCACCAAGAGTAAACCTTTTAAAAACCGTTCAGTCCCCTCCAGGCACCCTCCATCTGTACAGACTTACCCTGGCCCCCACGTAGAGACCGCCCTGCCTGGCAGGAGCCAGAGATGATGGTGGGAACACAGTCTGGGGAGAGCCCCGTAGGGAGAAAGCCCCGGGCGGCAAGGGCGGAAGGCGGGCGGTGGAGCTTGGCGGGGCCGTGTCCCTCCCTGCAGGACCTCAAGGAGGTTTGCATCCGGAACCAGGACTGCCAGACTGGGTGCTGCCGACGGGTTCCAGACATCTGCGAGTCGCACTGCGCGGAGAAGGGGTCCGAGGGCAGCCTGTGTCAAACGCTGGTGGGTATCGGCGCCTGGGGGGAGCCAAAGGGGAGTCAGGGGAAGGGGGAGCCGGGGCGGGCCAGATTCCTGGGGAGGCAAGAAGGGTAGGTGGGCGGAAATGTCCCGGAGCCTGGAATTCCCCCGTGGGACTGCACCTCCAAGCCTTCTGGGGGAGCCTGTGGACGGAACCAAAATGGCAGCCCACCCTAGGATCTTGGAATCCTGGTTGGGGGCGGGGAGGCGATGCTTCACTCCCTAATGTGGGTTCTCATTCTCCAGGGGTCCTCTCAGCAAATGCCGAAAGTAGTACAGTAAATGGGCACAGCTAGGTCTGGCCTCTGCCCCAGAGCCCCGTCTTCATCCAGTACAGGAGTTCTGCTGTGGCCCCGGGTGTTCCTAGTGGAGGATGGGCAGAGGCAGCCTCTGAGCTGGGTGTGTAGGGGAGTGGATTTGCTCCATAAAGACAAGACATGGAGGCCTTACAATGGTGTGTCCATGGACTTAGGACAGGCAGATGGATCAGTGACAGGCAGGGTTACAAGGGCTGGAGCCGGGAGGGCACTGAGCAATCCAGGAGCCAGCCTGGAGAAGGCAGCCAGAGGTGCCACTCTGAGCAGCTGTCAAGTTATCCTTTATCCCTGGCTCCTGGCTGTGGGCAAGCACGGAGGCCCTGGAGCTGGGCTGGGCTGGGCTTGGGGGCTCAGGGACGAGCTGCCCGCAAGGTCGAGGTCAAAGTCCTGTCTTTCCCAGGCATTCTTTGGCCAATATAGACAGTGTCCCTGCCTGCAGAACCTGACTTGTGTATATTGGAAGAGTGAGAAATGGTCGGCCATTGCCTATGGCCGTTGTGAGAAAATTGGAAGGCAGAAGCTGGCTAAGAAAATGTTCTTCTAGTGCTCCCTCCTTCTTGCTGCCTCCGCCTACACCTGCTGTCCTCCCTACCCAGAGCTCTGTGCTCCGCCCTGTTCCCCAGAGCCTCCGCCCTGAGTGGAGGGAAGGGGGAAGGAGTGATGCGCCATCATTGAAATAAAGAGCTTTTTTAATGTTTGCTGCCCACAGAGTTGGGGCCTGGGTGGGCTGGGCTGGGGTGGGCATGGTGCAGGTTTCGGGGGGGCGGGAGGTGATATGAGGGAGGAAGCAGGAAGGGACACTGTTGGGCTTGGGGTCTTTTCCCAGTTGGTGCATGAATGAAAGTCCCCCAGAGGAGACCAAAGCTCCCTTCCCACCCCAACCCCTTTCTGCCTTCAGCCCACTCTGTAATCTACCCCCCGAAAGCCCAGTTCACACGTGATATTTCAGTTCCACGACCTTGAATTTCAGAAATGTGAAAGAAGGTACACAAACATCCATGTGTATGAAGAATTGATGATGTTTATGGAGCACTTACTAGATGTTAGGGGCAGCTCTAGGTGCCTTATGCACATGATCTCATTTCGTCCTACAACAAACCTGTGGAGTCTGTCCTGTTATCACCTCTGTTTTGCAGGTAGGGACACAGGGGTTGAGCAACTTGTTCAAGGTCACACAGTTGGAAAGTGCAGAATCTGAATCTTCTGGGAGGCAAGAGAAAAGAGGGACAAGAAAAGAAGAAAGGAAGGAGAGCCTAGGAAAGAGTGAGAAAGAAATACTGGAGCAGTGACTGTGGTGTGGGGTTGGGGAGAGAATGAGTCAAGTGGAGTTTTAGGAAGTCTCAGTATGTGGTGAGGCTTTTCGAGTTAGATGATAGCTCGCTTGTTTGTGCGTGGTGCCTGTTATATTCAGGTTACATTTTGGAGTTAATTATTTCAGATTTTGGACCTAAGGTTCCACATTCAGCCACCAGAACTGAGCCAAACGTGCGGTCCTGGATGTTGGGCTTAGGATGCAAGGGCTGGGGAGTTTGGAGGTAATCTATGGTTGTACTTAGAACACCCCCTTGTAAGTCACAGCAAAACAATGTGAACCATACCTTGGTAGAATATGCTGTCCTGTACTAACTGTATCAGACTGATAACCAGACTTCCATTGTGTTACATGAGCTCTCCCCATTCAGAGAAAACCTATGAAGGAGAGATGGCAAGCTGGAAACCCAATGATACCCAGTGTCTAAGAAGTTCCCAAAGATACCCAATGTCTAAGAAGTTAGAAGGAGAAGGGGAGAATACAGAGCCCAGAAATAAACCCAAGCCTGTACAGTCAATTAAGTTTCAACAAGGGCACCAAGAAGACACCCTAGGGAAAGGATAGTCTTTTCTTTTTTTTTTTTTTTTGAGACGGAGTCTCGCTCTGTCGCCCAGGCTGGAGTGCAGTGGCGCGATCTCGGCTCACTGCAAGCTCCGCCTCCCGGGTTCACGCCATTCTCCTGCCTCAGCCTCCCGAGTAGCTGGGACTACAGGCGCCCCCAACCGCGCCCGGCTAATTTTTTGTATTTTTAGTAGAGACGGGGTTTCACCGTGGTCTCGATCTCCTGACCTTGTGATCCGCCCGCCTCGGCCTCCCAAAGTGCTGGGATTACAGGCGTGAGCCACCGCGCCCGGCCAGGATAGTCTTTTCAATAACTGGTGTTGGGAAAACTGAATATTCACATGCCAAAGAATGGAATTGGACCCTTATCTTATAGCACACACAAAAATAAACTCAAAATTGATTAAAGACCTAAATATAAGATCTGAAACCTTAAAACTCCTAGAAGAAAATATAGGGGAAGTATTACACGACATTAGATTTGACAGTGATTTTTTGGATAAGACACCAAAAGCACAGGCAACAATAGCAAAAATAAACAAATGAGACTACGTGCTGAAAAGCTCTGGACCCAGCGCGGTGGCTCATGCCTGTAATTCCAGCACTGTGGGAGGCCAAGGCATGTGGAACGTCTGAGGTCAGGAGCTCGAGACCAGCCTGGCCAACATGGTGAAACCCCATCTGTACTAAAAATACAAAAATTAGGCTGGGCGAGGGGCTCATGCCTGTAATCTCAGCACTTTGGGAGGCTGAGGCGGGTGGAACATGAGGTCAGGAGATCGAGACCATCCTGGCTAACACGGTGAAACCCCGTCTCTACTAAAAATACAAAAAATTAGCCAGGTGTGGTGGCGCATGCCTGTAATCCCAGCTATTCAGGAGGCTAAGGCAGGAGAATCACTTGAACCCGGGAGGCAGAGGTTGCAGTGAGCCAAGATCGTGCCACTGCATTCCAGCCTGGGTGACAGAGTGAGATTCTCTCCAAAAAAAAAAAAAGAAAAAAGAAAATACATTTAATGGGTAGGTGTGGTGGCTGGCGCCTGTAATCCCAGCACTTTGGGAGGCTGAGGTGGATGGATTGCTTGAGCCTAGGGGTTCAAGACCAGCCTGGGCATCATGGTGAAACCCCATCTCCACTAAAAATATAAAAAAATAAGTCCGGGCCTGGTGACTCATGCCTGTAATCCTAGCACTTTCGGAGGCCGAGGTGGGCAGATTGCCTGAGCTCAGGAGGTCGAGACCAGCCTGTGCAACACAGTGAAACTCCATCTCTACTAAAAATATTAAAAAAAAAAAAATTAGCTGGATGTGGCGGCATGTGCCTATAGTCACAGCTACTCTGGAGGCTGAGGCAGGAGAATTGCTTGAACCTGGGAGGTGGAGGCTGAAGTGAGCCAAGATCGTGCTATTGCACTCCAGCCTAGGCAACAGAGAGAGACTCCATCTCCACCACCGGCCAAAAAAAAAAAAAATTAGCCAGGTATGGTGGCACACGCCTGTAGTTCCAGCTACTTGGGGGACTGAGGGGGGAGGATCGCTTGAGCCCAGGATGTCAAGGCTGTAGTGAGCCATGATCATGCCACTGCATTCCAGCCTGGGTGACATAGTGAGATCCTGTCTCAAAAAAAAAAAAAAAAAAAGCATTTAATACACCTAACCTACTGAACATCATAGCTTAGCTTAACCTACCTTAAATGTGCTCAATCAGAATGCTTACATTAGCTGAGCAAAATAACACAAAACCTATTTTAGAATAAAGTGTCGAATATCTCATGTAATTTACTGATGTTCTACTGAACGCATGTCACTTTCACACCATCATAAGGTTGAAAAATAGTCAAACCATTGTAAGTTGGGACCATCTGGTTCTTTGAGCTGTGGTTAGACTATGCCTCTGCTATGCAGGCGTGTGATGCTGAAAAGCAACAGAAATTGAGAGTCTACAGCAGTACTGGCCGTTGGAAACAAAATGCAAGCTATATAAAGGTTGGGCTCTTGGTCACTTGCTTCTGCAGAGCCCAAAGCCCAACTGCCTACTTACTTTTGGAGACCAGGGACATTTTGACATTTTCCTTATGCCCCCCACAGTCCAAAACATGGTGCCAGGCACACTATGGTCATTCAGTGAACACATGAAGAGGACATGAATGCAGATCTCTAGGACTGAATGTGGCACCAAGAAGCATGACTCAGCCCTGCCTCAGGGCCTGAGACTCCTCCTGGGTTAAGGTATTGAAAGTTTCTCTTGTTGAGCACATAATTCACAGACACCATTACCTGGTTTCCTAATAGCCATTGCCCCCTTCCCTGCCAACTGAAACCCAATACTGTTTGGGCATCAGTATGCCTGGCTCCAGGAGAAGGATCTTATTCCCTTTGCTTTCCCAGCATCCCTTGCAGCTAGAGGTAGTCAGATAACCAAGTTCTAGCCTCTGAGATATGAAGAGAAGTCGGCCTTGAGCATTTGGGGAAAGACAAGAAGAGAGCATGGGCCAGGTGCCATGGCTCACACCTGTAATCCCAGCACTTTGGGAGGCCGAGGCAGGTGGATCACCTGAGGTAAGGAGTTCAAGACCAGCCTGGCCAAAATGGTGAAACCCCGTCTCTACTAAAAATACAAAAAATTAGCTGGGCGTGGTGGCAGGTGCCTGTAGTTCCAGCTACTCGGGAGGCTGAAGGCAAGAGAATTGCTTGAACCCAGGAGGTGGAGGTTTCAGGGAGCCGAGATCACGCCACTGCACTCCAGCCTGGGCAACAAAAGCGGAACTCCGTCTCAAAAAAAAAAAAAAAAAAAAAAAGAGGGTGTGCAAGAAGAAACTCTCTGCTCCTTCTCCCCCCTTCCCAGCCGCCAACTACTCCATGCTTCCTGCCTTTGAGTATGGTGGGAACATGAAGTCAGGAGCTGCTCCTAAGGCATGTGGCAACCTTGAAGAGAAGGTCAAGAGAAAGGCAGAGCTACCAGCCACCAAAAGAATGCCAGCACTTCCTATGTCTAGGCTTTGGATTCATGAGAAATATATGTTCCTATTTGCTTCAGCTGTAATTACTTGGGTTTTTCTGCAACTTACAGCTGAATGCAATCCTAACTCATAAGCCTGTGGTTAAAAGGGGATTCACTGATCACAAAACTGCAAGATCCTAGGGCCGGCACGACATGGAAGTTTCTTTCTTTTTTTTTTTTTTTTGAGGCGGAGTTTCGTTCTTGTTGTCCAGGCTGGAGCGCAGTGGCACGATCTCGGCTTACTGCAACCTCTGCCTCCTGGATTCAAGAGATTCTCCTGCCTCAGCCTCCCGAGTAGCTGGGATTACAGGCATGTACCACCATGCCCGGCTAGTTTTGTATTTTTAGTAAAGATGGGATTTCTCCATGCTGGTCAGGCTGGTCTCAAACTCCTGACCTCAGGTGATCCGCCCACCTCGGTCTCCCAAAGTGCTGGGATCACAGGTATGAGCCATCGCCCCCGGCAACATAGAAGTTTCATTCAGTTCGCTGTCCCTCACTCTCTGGGCATCTCCACCGAGGGGTCGGTGAGCTTCTGCTTGCATACCTGGAGGATGGGAACCTCAGTACTGCCTAAGGTAACTCATGTTTGATGGCTCCTGGGCATATACAATCTTTATATTAAGGCAAAATTAAATTCCCTACAATTTCCACCCATTTTTCTTAGTGTGAATAATTGGGAAAGAAAAAGGAATCATAAGGCCAGGCATGGTGGCTCACGCCTGTAATCCCAGCACTTTGGGAGGCTGAGGCGGTGGATCACCTGCAGTCAGGAGTTTGAGACCAGCCTGGCCAACATGATGAAACCCCATCTCTACTAAAAACACAAAAATTAGCCAGACATGGTGGTGGGCGCCTGTAATCCCAGCTACTAGGGGAGGCTGAGGCAGGAGAATTGCTTGAACCTGGGAGGCAGAGGTTGCAGTGAGCCGAGAGATCAAGCCACCGCACTCCAGCCTGGGCAACTCTGTTTCAAAAAAAAAAAAAAAAGGAATTGTAGAAGCGGGGCAGTGGAGTTAGATGGTAGAGTGCCAACATTTTCTGATTATGTGAAATTGGGCAAGCTCCTCTCTGAAACTTGGTCTCTATCTATAAAGTGGAGATGAGAAATTCTCCCTCCTGGGTTCCTTGTGAGCATTTGCTGGCAGAGAGTAAGCTCATAGCAATTGAGAGTGGTCTGACCCCTTAACACATGAGTTGTGTCAGCTAGCTGTCACATTTGAGAATTGTGTCCAGAAAAGAGGTGAGAGCCCAGGACACTGATGCCTCTGATGCAGGGTGACTAACATGGGCCATTAAAACTCCTTACCCGCAAGGGTGTGTGTGTCTGTGTGTGCACATGTGCCCGCTTGTCTCTTTGAGAACCAGCGGGACAAGGAGGGCATCCCAGGTAGGCGTGACTGCTCCCCAGAAATGGAGGGCCTCCCAGGCTGGCTGGGCCTCCTTCACAGCTTTGTCTCCAGTATCCAATCTGTTTGGCCACATCCTCTCCAGCCCCAGACCCATCCCTTGTTCTTCTGACCTGCCTGAAGCCTGCCCTGGTGGGCCAAAGGCCTGATGCAACTTCAGAGAAGATGCTGACTCAGAGAGAATATGCAGGAGACTGGGAAATTTTTGCAGGAGGCCTTTAATTGTGAAGAGTCCAATCAGAAAACAGAGGTGCTGGTCAAGGAGGTGGCCAGCCCGGGAGATGCCCTGGAGCAGGGGGAGAGGTGCCCCTGAGCCTAGTGGCCTGCAGCATTTTGGGCTAGGTATGGGAGTGGGTGGGCGGTCTCACTGCTTGGAGCGTCCAGTGTCCCAATGTCGTGGCAGACGCCGAAGTTGGTGTTGGTGATAGCGCCCACAATGGTCTTGTCTCCCTCACAGGTCAGGCCACGCTCACAGGGACACTTGTAGTAAATCCCGTAGAGCGTCTGCAGAGACACAGCCAATGAAGTCAAGGCTATGGGAGGATACTTTGGACATCAATTGTCCCCTGCCTGACCTATAGAACCAGTAGGCCAGCCTGTGTTTTCAGGGAGTGCCTCTCCCACCTACCTCCCCAGGGGTGCTGTGGGCCCTAGAGACCCCAGTTCTGACCTCTGCTGTGGCTCATTTGCTCTTACTGGCTTGATCTCTCTGGGGAGCCTCTACTTACCCAGTCATGAAATGGGGATAACAAATCCTCACCCCCATCCATCTCACTGGTCACTCGGGTCAAGAGAGATGATGGGATGGGAAAGTGCTTTGACACCTGTTGACCTCCCTCTCATCTCCTCAACATTCAGTGTCCAGGCTGACCCTCCTCCCTGATCCCACTCACAAGTGTTCAGGGCCCTCCTCCCCATTCTCCCGGACCCATGCCACATCCTCAGGCACCCACCTTGACAGAACACTCGCTGTTCTCTCTGGCCAAGGGTATGCAGCGGGCCAGGTCCAACGCACCCGTGTGTTGGCAGCATTGGCTCTTACACTGGGCACTATTCATGCAGAGCTCACCGTTCTCCTGCAAGGGGCAGCCAGTCAGCCCAGGCCCCGCTCCCTCAGGTCCCTTCTCCATTCAGACCCGCACCCACCACGCACTACTGCTAACAGTGTCTCCCCTGTTGGGGATGTATGTGAAGGAGTCCAACCCGTGGGTCTGGTGGCCTCTGTGCCCCCCCCACCCACATGAGAAGTAGGCATGCGGTGACAGAGAAGCAGCCTGCACAGAGGGTCAGGACCCCCGGATTCTAGTACCGGCTGTACTACCAACTCCCTGTGTGACTCTGGGCAAGTCACTGCCTCTCAAGCCTCAGTGTTCTCATCTGGAATGTGCACATGAGGCCCCTAGACAGGCTCTCCAAATCTCTCTGGGTCCCACACACCTTTAAGGAGGCAGTGAAGATTGCCTCTCCCTGCAAGACTCCTTCCTCCTGCAACAGATCTGATCTATCATCTCCAGGGTCCTGGACCTCCAAGTCCAGCCATGGCCCCAAGTTAAGAGAGTTCAGAATCTTTCAACCTTTTGGACGTTCTGGAAGGGCTTTCCCAGCCAAGACCCATGGTGGAGAGGTGGTGTGGGCCAGTCGTAGGGCCCCAGCTTAACCACTTTCCAGCTATGTGACCTCAGGCAGGTTGCTCACCCTCCCTCTGTCTGAAGATAGGGCTGACTATGAAAGCACCTCCCTCAGTGGTTATTACGAGGACAGAATGAGCAAACATCTCCGCGGCATCTCGAACTGTGTTGGACACACAGTAAGATGCCACCATAAGTTAGAAGCTGGAATGATTGGCACAAAGCATTTTCTCAGGATGGAAGCCCAGGGCTCTGGATTTTTGTGAAGCTCCCTCATAGGGCCAGGCGAGGTGGCTCACGCCTGTAATTCCAGCACTTTGGGAGGCTGAGGTGGGTGGATCATGAGGTCAGGAGTTCGAGATCAGCCTGGGCAACATGGTGAAACCCCATCTCTACTAAAAATACAAAAAATAGCTGAGCGTGATGGCGGGCGCCTGTAATCCCAGCTACTCAGGAGGCTGAGGCAGGAGAATCGTTTGAACCCAGGAAGCGGAGGTTGCAGTGAGCTGAGATTGCGCCACTGCACTCCAGCCTGGTGATAAAGTGAGACTCCATCTTAAAAAAAAAAAAAAAGAAAGAAAGAAAGAAAGAAAAAAGGTCCCTCATAGCCAGGTTGAGCTGCTGCTCTGATCATGCTCCAGTTGGAGCTGGAGAGGGGCTGATCAGCCTTTCCTGTGGCCCCTGGGAAGAGGCATACAACAGGCCATGGAAGTAAACAGATGGATGCAAGATGCCACTCCTCCCAGCCCCTGCCAGTCCAGGTGGGGACATCAGAGGTCAAGGTCCAAGCTTAGGATGTCTTCACCTGGGGACTCAGGAGGCCCCTTCCCTGAAGACCCTCTTACCAGGTTGATAATGATCCCCCGTGGGCCAGGAGCTGCATAGGCCACAGAGAGGGTGACAAGCAGGAGGATCAGGATCTTCTCCATGGCGAGTGGGACAGCTGGTGTGGGTGGCAGGAGACAGAGCCAGCTGTGGTGATGGGGCTATAAAAGGGGCCTTGACCTCACGTGACCCACCTACATCCCACAGGGCTGGCCGTGGGCAGAGGTGCAGCTGTGGCCAATCTGCTGGGGGCGGGTCCTGATAAGGAAGCTGGGTGAGTACCTGGTGGCCTTTTGCGTGTGTATGTGTGTGTGTGTGTGTGTGTTGGTGATAATTGTGTTGCATCATGGTTAAGAGTGTGGACTGTGTACAAGTTATTAGTGAGGCAAACTTACTATCTGTTCCAACTATTCTGCCTTTCATCTTATCTGTCAACTAAGGATAATTTAAAGAGTTGTGAGTGTTGAATTAATACACATTTATATGTGTTACATATATAAACATGATTATATACAATTATAAGAATACATTTATATTGTATATTCCCATATGCCACATAAGCAGTGGGTAAGGGCAGCTGCCCTTGTGTCCTGAGCTCCTGGGCAGTGCCTGGATGAGTCTGAGGCAAGAGAGGCACCTATGGTGTGAGTGCCTGCTTACATTCTGTGTACTCGGGGCCTCTCTGTCTCACCATAGTCAGGTCTTGCCTTTGGCCCACCCAAGCCCGGGTGTCTAGCAGTGTCAGACTCTGCTAGACAGGTATGAGGATCCCAGCCTCCCACCCCTCAACCTTCCTTCAGTCTCCTCGGGGGATTCCAGACCAGGCCCAGATCCCTGGGGCTGACAGTTCTGCAACCCCCAGCAGGCCAGGGTGTGTGTGCTTTTACTCTGGCACCCTCCCCCTGCCCTCACACCAGGGGGCTGCCTGCAGGCTTGACTCAAGGGCCCTTAGGAGGCCCTTCCTAAATGCCTCTCTCCCCTTTTCTTTCTACCTCACTTACTATCTGCAATTCCAGCATCAGATACACCTTTAGTTAAGGTTTCCACTCATGCTGCCCCCTACCCAAGGCCACGTGTGCGCATGAGCAGTCGCTAGTCCTGGCTGAGAATGAAGAGGTCTTGTCAGGCTCAGATGGAGCAGGGGCCTCAGGAAGCTGGGAAGGGCACAGCTGCCTGAGTTTGCTTAGGCATGGGAACAGAGCAGCTTTTCCTGAAGGACTAGTCATGGCAGCCAGAGGCCCGTGCCCTTCCCCTCTCCATCCCAGGAGGTAGAAGACAGCTCCACTGAGAGGCCCAGGCCTCAAGCACAGCTTTTAATTTAATTTAATTTAATTTAATTTTTTGAGACAAGGTCTCACTCTGTCACCTAGGCCAAAGTGCAATGTGCCATCTTGGCTCACGGCAGCCTCCACCTCCTGAGATCAAGCAATCCTCCCCCTCAGCTGCCCAGGTCTCAAACTCCTGGGCTCAAGCAATCCTCCCACCTCGGCCTCCTAAAGTGTTGGGATTACAGGTGTGAGCCACTGTACCCAGCCTCAAGCACAGCTTTGATCCAGACCAAGCTGGCTTCAAAACTCAGCATTTACTAGAGCTACATGGCCTCAGACACATTATTGAAAGTGAAGCTCCCTGAACCTCACTTTCCTTATTTACCTTAGGGAGATAATGCCTCCTACTTCCTGAGGCCATGATTAAGACAATGCATGTGGAACGCCTTCGGAAGTGCCTGGCACATGGTGGGTGCCCAGCCATATAATATGACCCACTTCCTCTCACCTTTACATCCCTGGGGTGTGGAATGTAGAGGAATAGCTGGAGGAACAGCCAAGAGACTCTCAAAAGAAAAACCCATTTGGTTCCAGCGATGCAGAAATACCACTGATGAAACAACACTATCCCCTCTCTCTTTTACAAAACTCAATGTTTGAAACCACTTTTTCCTATGAGCTCACTCTGATCCTTCCTTCTCTTTACCTGCTCTCCACCCCCGGGACCTCTGTGAGGTGAGCCACAGGGAAGGGAATCACTACTCCCTCCTCACAAGTCAAGATGGAGACTGGCGGAGGCACCGGAGGAGAGATTTCTGTCCATGCAGGGAGCTGTGAAAACCAGCAGCCCTGTCCCTAGTTGGTCTCAGCCAAGCTCACAGAGGAAAAAGACTGGAGTTTTTTCCATCACAAATGAAGTATAGCAAAGAGAACTTTGACATTGTATGTGCTTCTAAAAGGAAAGCAAAAATTAAGTACCTGTCGATGAAAAGAGTCAAACTCTGTACAATATTTGAATAGATTTCTTCTGAGCCAAATATGAGCAACCGTGGCCTGTGACACAGCCCTCAGGATGTAACTGCTCACGGGCTTCACCTTACCCACTACCTAGACAGAGCTGATTCATCAAGACAGGGGAATTGCAGTGGAGAAAGAGTATTTCATGCAGAGCCAGCTGTGCAGGTGTGGGAGACTAGAGTTTTACAGATTTGTTGTTGTTGCTGTTGAGACAGAGCTTCACTCTTGTTGCCCAGGTTGGAGTACAATCGCGTGATCTCGGCTCACTGCAACCTCTGCCTCCTGGGTTCAAGTGATTCTCCTGCCTCAGCCTCTCGAGTAGCTGGGATTACTGGCACGTGCCACCATGCCCAGCTAATTTTGTATTTTCAGTAAAGACAAGGTTTCACTACGTTGGTCAGGCTGGTCTCGAACTCCAGACCTCAAGTGATCCACCTGCCTCAGCCTCCCAAAGTGCTGGGATTACAGGCGTGAGCCACGGCGCCCAGCAGGGAGCAGAGTTTTTAAAGATAACTTGGTGGGTGGGGGAAGCCAGTGAGCCAGGGGTGCTGATTGGTCCGATATGAAATCACAGGGACTCACAGCTACCTTCATGCACTCAGTCAGTTCCTGGGTGGGGGCCACAAGATCAGATGAGCCAGTTTATTGATCTGGGTGGGGCCAGCTGATCCATCAAGTGCAGGGTCTGCAAAATATCTCAAGCCCTGATCTTAGGAGTGGTTTAGGGAGGATCAGAATCTTGTAGGTTCCAGCTGCATGACTCCTAAGTCATAATTTCTAATCTTGTGGCTAATGTTAGTCCTACCAAGGCAATCTAGTCCCCAGGCAAGAATGAAGTCTGCTTTGGGAAAGGGCTGTTACTGTCTTTGTTTAAACTATAAACTAAGTTTCTCCCATAGTTAGTTCAGCTTACGCCTAGGAATGAACAAGGACAGCTAGGAGGTTAGAAGCAAGACGCAGTCAGTTAAGTCAGATCTCTTTCACTGTCTCAGTCATAATTTTGCAAAGGGGGTTTCAGAATAGGAGAAAACAAAGCAAGTGACCCCCTTTTGAGCACTCCGTAGCTTTTATGGCATCTCTACTTGCCAAAGTTTATGTAAAATTGAAATAACATGGTCTTTGTGCACATTTACGTTAAGGAAAAAGAGCCCTAAAGTTGACCTGTAAACTATAGAATTCCTAAGTCGTCTTTTTCTCTGTTTTTCTTTTCTGCCTGCTCTAAATCTGCTTGCTTGCTTTTCCTTCCTTACTTCCTCCCTCCCTCCTTCCCTCCTTTCTTTTCTCTTTTTCTTTTCTTCTTTCTTTCTTTCTTTTCCTCTTTCCTTCCTTTCTCCCCTCCACCCTTCCTTCCTTCCTTCCTTCCTTCCCTTCCTTCCTTCCCTTCCCTTCCTTCCCTTCCTTCTATCTCTTTCTCTCTCTCTCTCTTTACTAGACAAGTCTTGCCTCTATACATGAGCCTAAATTGTGTCTAAATCTTCACGCCCCTCTGCCTCAGGGTTTCCAAGCCATTCTTCTGCCCCTCAGCTGGGGATTACAGGCGCCTGCCACCATGCCTGGCTAATTTTTTGTATTTTTAGTAGAGATGGGGTTTCACTATGTTGGCCAGGCTGGTCTTGAACTCCTGATCTCATGATCCGCCTGCATCGGCCTCCCAAAGTGCTGGGATTACAGGCATGAGCCACCGCACCCAGCAATCTGCTGTTATTTTTCTCTTAAGATAAAAACCGCTGTTTTAGATCCAACAGGTTCTTTTTGCAAGCCAGTGAATTTGTATTTATCTCATGGCTAAAAGTTCTGAAGTAAAAGCTACAAGGTGTGTGTGTGTGTGTGTGTGTGTGTGTGTGTGTGTGTGTGTATTTAAAAGGCCTTTATAATTTCCATAATTTTATGTTTAATTGGTAATTAAATCTGTTTTAATTTCCCTCTGGAACACCAGACTTTTCTCGCCACACCTTATAATGTAAATTTTGCTATTTGACTTTCACCTGAACTGTTCCTTTAATATGCAAATTTAAGGCTATTTAGCTGTCAGCTGCCTAGGGTTGTGAAACAGGTTATCAAGAATTTGAAAGTTTTAAGGCCAGGCACGATGGCTCACACCTGTAATCCCAGCACTTTGGGAGGCCTAGATGGGTGGATCACCTGAGGTCAGGAGTTTGAGACCTCCCTGGCCAACATGGCGAAACCCCGTCTCTACTAAAAATAGAAAAATTAGCTGAGTATGGTGGCAGGCACCTGTAATCCTAGCTATGGCTGAGGCAGACGAATCACTTGAATTTGGGAGGCAGAGGTTGCAGTGAGCGAAGATTGCGCCACTGCATTCCAGCCTAGGTGACAGAGCGAGACTCCATCTCAAAAACAAACAAAAAGAATCTGAAAGATTAAAATAGAAAAAAAAAAAGGTTTTTATAAATCTATAAGATGTACTTCTATAGGCATGCCTGATATGTCTATGTATTTATGGGTGATGTGCACAATGTTTCACTACTGAAAATAAATAAAAGAGCTCTAATTGGCTTAAGAAAATAAAAGCACTTGAATCGAACACTTTATCAGGAAAAAATAAAAGACTAGTCAAATGCTGTTTCAAGTTTATGTAATGTCAGTAAAATCTTTAATAAATAAGCTAGCTTCATAATTATTATTAATGTTGGGATTATGACATTAATCCCAACATTAATAATGAGCCACCGCACGTGAGCCACCGCGCGCAGCCACTTTTCTTACTATTAAAAACAACCTGAGCCGGGCGCAGTGGCTCACACCTGTAATCCCAACACTTTGGGAGGCTGAGGTGGGCAGATCACTTAAGGTCAGGAGTTTGAGACCAGCCTGACTAACATAATGAAACCCCGTCTCTACTAAAAATACAAACAGTAGCCGGGCGTGGTGGCACATGCCTGTAATCCCAGTTACTTGGGAGGCTGAGGCAGGAGAATCGCTTGAACCTGGGAGGTAGAGGTTGCAGTGAGCCAAGACTGTGCCATTGCACTCAAGCCTGGGCATCAAGAGTGAAACTTCGTGTCAAACAACAACAACAACAACAACAAACAAACAACAACCTTACTGGCCAGGCGCAGCTGTAATCCCAGCACTTTGGGAGGCCGAGGCAGGAGGATCACTTGAGGTTGGGAGTTCAAGACCAGCCTGACAACATGGAGAAACCCCGTCTTGACTAAAAATACAAAATTAGCCGGTTGTGGCGGCTATGCCTGTAATCGGGAGGCTGAGGCAAGAGAATCACTTGAACCAGGAAGGCGGAGGTTGCGGTGAGCCAAGATCACGTCACTTCACTCCAGCCTGGGCAACAAGAGTGAAACTCCGTATCAAAGAACAAAAAACAAAACAAAAAACTAGCCGGGCGTGGTGGTGCATGCCTGTAATCCCAGCTACTTGTTAGGCTAAGACAGGAGGATTGCTTGAACCAGGGAGGTGGAGGTTGTGGTGAGCTGAGATCGTGCCATTGCACTCCAGCTTGGGCAACAAGAGTGAAACTCCGTCTCAAAAATAAATAAATAAATAAATAAAAATAAAAATAAAATAAAATTGTACATACATCATCCAGTCGTGTAAAGGAGTATGTTCAGAAGGGGGAAACTGCAAGGACTAACAGTGGTAATAACAGTAATCACCAACATTTTTGAGTACTTTCTCTTTTTTTGTTAAAGCCAGACTGGAGTGCGGTGGTGTGATCTTGGTTCACTGTAGCCTTGACCTCCTGGGCTCCAGTGATTCTCCCACCTCAACCTCCCAAGTAGCTGTGACTACAGGCGGGCACCACCATGCCTGACTATGCCTGGCTAAGTTGTGTATTTTTTGTAGAGACGGGAGTCTTGCTATGTTGCCCAGGCTAGTCTAGAATTCCTGAGCTCAAGTGATCTGACTGCCTGGCCTCCCAAAGTGCTGGGATTAGAGACCACTAATGTGCCTTTGAGCACTTTAAAAAAAAATTATTATTATGTTTTGAGATGGAGTTTTGCTCTTGTTGCCCAGGCTGGAATGCAATGGTGTGATCTTGGCTCACTGCCACATCTGCCTCCCAGGTTCAAGCGATTCTCCTGTCTCAGCCTCCTGAGTAGCTGGGAATACAGGCGCCTGCCACTATGCCTGGCTAATTTTTGGCATTTTTAGTACAGACGGGGTTTCACAAGGTTGGTCAGACTGGTCTTAAACTCCTGACCTCAGGTGATCCGCCGGACTTGGCTTCCCAAAGTGATGAAATTACGGGCATGAGCCATCATACCCAGCCCTTTGAGCACTTTTATGTGTGCCCCGGGCTAAAGATTTTATACATGTATTTTACTTAGCCATTGTGTGATCGATACCATCATTTCCTGCATTTAATAGATGGAGAAACTGAGGCTCAGGAAGAAAGGTTAAGTCCATGGATGGTTACTTAGTAAGTAGCTCATTCAAATCCAGGCCTGTTGAACACCAAAGTCCATGTTTTTAAGACTGTCTTGTCTTTCCGTAGCTCCTGACGTTGGTGTTATGATTTTATTCTTTTGTGTATACTTTCCTGAATTTTCCTAATTCTTTTTTCGTTTTTCTTCTTTTTTTTTTTTTTTCAATATTATGACTTTATTTGCTGTATTTGACGATCAGCGATTAGTTCTCATCCACACTGACTGTCTGTAGATTTTTGAAAGTGGTAACAGGTACATAGGTAACCAAAGTATAGAGCTTATTTGGTGAATCTTCATCCTCATTACGTTTTCTGGACAGCCGCACACGGATTCGGTGTGGGACATTCCTTATTCCTTTGGCCCAGACAGCTTTGTTGAGCCTGGTATCAATGCGCACATCTAGAGTTCCCATCTCCTTCATGGCAAATTTCCGAATCTCTTTGAGTGCCCGAGGGGTACACTTCTTGAAGCCCACTCCATGGATACGCTTGTGAATGTTGATGGTGTATTCTCGGGTCACCACCTCGTTGATGGCAGAACGGCCCTTTTTCTTCTCACCACCCTTCTTTGCGGAAGCCATTCTGCCGGTCCCAAGTTGGAAAGGAAGCTTTTTTTTTTTTTTTTGAGATGGAGTCTTGCTCTGTCGCCCAGGCTGGAGTGCAGTAGTGCGATCTCAGCTCACTGCAAGCTCCCCCTCCCGAGTTCACACCATTCTCCTGCCTCAGCCTCCCCAGCAGCTGGGACAACAGGCGCACGCCGCCATGCCCGGCTAATTTTTTGTATTTTTCGTAGAGACGGGGTTTCAGTGAGTTAGCCAGGATGGTCTCGATCTCCTGACCTCGTGATCTGCCCACCTTTGCCTCCCAAAGTGCTGGGATTACAGTTGTGAGCCACCGCGCCCGGTGGAATTTTCCTAGTTCTTTACACTAGCCTTGTATTTACCTATAAAATCAGGAGAAATATGTATATATATAACATATAAAAACATACATATATTTAAAGGGGGAAATATGTTTTTTTTTTTTTTTTTTTTTTTTTTTTGAGACGGAGTCTCGCTCTGTAGCCCAGGCTGGAGTGCAGTGGCCGGATCTCAGCTCACTGCAAGCTCCGCCTCCCGGGTTTACGCCATTCTCCTGCCTCAGCCTTCCCGAGTAGCTGGGACTACAAGCGCCCGCCACCGCGCCCGGCTAGTTTTTTGTATTTTTTTAGTAGAGACGGGGTTTCACCATGTTAGCCAGGATGGTCTCGATCTCCTGACCTCGTGATCCGCCCGTCTCGGCCTCCCAAAGTGCTGGGATTACAGGCTTGAGCCACCGCGCCCGGCCCGGAAATATGTTACAAACACATAGAAACAAGGGGAGAAAGGCATTGTATTGAACAAAACATATGTTCAGGTCTGAGAAGGCTCATAAAGAATGTTGTCTGCTATACTTTGTAGTTGCCTCTGTTATCACACAGTCTGCATATACAGGCGTTTTGTATATATATATTTATATAGACTACATATATACATATATTATATATGTAAATATTTTGGTTAGATGTCCTCTAACATAACCTTAACACATAGTATGCTTTTAGAAATCGTTGACTGAATGCTAAGGACGAAAAACCAGTGACCAGAAGGCAACCAGGAAAGGCTTTGCTGACCTCCGGGGTGGTGGGATTGGAGGTTCTGGGAAGGCGACTATGGAACCAGGGAGGGGTGGGGTGGACTGGGATGTGGACAGCGCTTTTGTGGAGGGAAAGCGTTTTTGCGGCTGGAATTGAGCGGTAGGAATGTGTCAGCCACAGCTCCACTTTCCCAGTTCTTGTCATCTCGGTTCAGGAAGGTGAACTGGGTTCCGATTCCCTGCGGCGGGGGCCTGCAGTGGGCGCTCGGTCCCTTCCCCGCCTCGGCTGCAGGCCCCGCCCCTCGCCCAGAACCCCGGGGCGCTGGCCGCGGTGCTGAAACGGCGCCCTCGCGGATGGAGGAGGGGGCGGGGCTCTCGGGAGCCTTGAGCCTGGAAGGGAGAGGAGCAGGGCGGCGCCAGCAGGCCCGAGACCCTGGGGGGCTTGGGAGGCGGCAGGATACTGGAGACAGCCTCGGCTAGAGCGGACACAGGCACCTGGCAAGCTTCCCCTGATCAAGCCAAGGTTGTCCTTGTCCTATTAAGCCTCTTCCCCTTGCCTTGAAGGGACCTCACCTGGTGCCTTGACCTCAGCCTCCTCCCCAAACCCCGCTGGGGAGTGACCTGCTTCTAGGCCTCCATCCACAAAGCCACGGACTTGCAGCCCACAGGACCCCAGCCCAGGGCCTGCTGCCCTCACCATGGTGAAATTGCTGCCGGCCCAGGAGGCAGCCAAGATCTACCATACCAACTATGTGCGGAACTCGCGGGCCGTGGGCGTGATGTGGGGTACACTCACCATCTGCTTCTCCGTGCTGGTCATGGCCCTCTTCATCCAGCCCTACTGGATCGGCGACAGCGTCAACACACCGCAGGCAGGCTACTTCGGCCTTTTCTCCTACTGCGTGGGTAACGTGCTCTCCTCCGAGCTCATCTGCAAGGGCGGTCCCCTAGACTTCTCCTCCATCCCCTCTAGAGCCTTCAAGACTGCCATGTTCTTTGTGGCCTTGGGCATGTTCCTCATCATTGGCTCCATCATCTGCTTCAGCCTGTTCTTCATCTGCAACACGGCCACAGTCTACAAGATCTGTGCATGGATGCAGCTGGCTGCGGGTAAGTAGGGATGGTGGGAGGGCAGGCAGGGGCCCACCCCGGAGCCACAGCTGCAGCTGCACCATCCCACCCTCTGCTGGGGCTCTGGGCCTTACATTTAGCTGTTCTCCTACAGCCCAGTCCTACTCAGTGCTCTGCAGAAGATTCTGAGGAGTTGAGAATCTTAGAATGGCCGAGGCAGAAAAGACCTTAGAGATCAAGCTGTCCAACCCTCTCATCTGTAAGGGGAAGTGACTTGCCCAGGAACACAGTTGCTGGTTCTTACTCCCAGGCCATCACATCAGTTTTTGCAGCTGTGAGAGAGAGAAAGAAGGAAGCTTCTATTGTTGGCCATGTGGGAATAGGGCTCAACGCCAGCACAAAGTAGTGACACCAGTCAAGCACATTCTAGATGCCCTCATCTCCCACCTCTGGCCTTTTGTTCTTTTTAAGAGTGCCCAGAACTCTGTCCTCATTCTCTCTCTCCCACTCCAAACTGCTCTCAGATTCTAAGGTCTCTTGCTGATTTTGGAGTGTTACTATTATGCAGGGTATGACCTTGCCTATAGAAACTTTCATCTAAAGTCCCCTCTTTCATTGTGGAGTGAAAGTCTTTTCTCCTTGATTATGGGATTTTATACTTAAGGCAGCAAATGAAGTGATACTGTGTGAGGTGGAGGAAGCTATTTAGGGTCCTGTTGTTGTTGTTTGTTTGTTTGTTTGTTTTTTGAGACAGAGTTGGCCCAGGCTGGAGTACAGTGGCATGATCTCAGCTCACTGCAGCCTCAACCTCCTTGGACTTAAGTGATCCTCTCTCATCAGCTTCCCAAGTAGCTGGGACTCTAGGTGTGCACCACCATGTCTGGCTAATTTTTTTGTAATTTTTGTAGAGATGGGGTTTTGTCATATTGCCCAGGCAGGTCTCGAACTGCTGGCCTCAAGCGATTTGCTCGCTTCAGTCTCCCAAAGTGTTGGGATTTCAGGTGTGATCCACAGCACCTGGCCTAGGGTCCTTTAAAACAATGTGGGGGCTGGGCACAGTGGCTCACACCTATAATCCTAACACTTTGGGAGAGAGCATCACTTGAGCTCAGGAGTTTGAGACTAGACTGGGCAAGATGGCAAGACCCTGTCTCTAAAAATAAGAATAATAAATAAAATGAAACAAATAAAACTGTGGGGTAGGCAGCCACTTTTGTCCTGAGGCAAGACCTCCCTGGTCCTTTTTCCTGCTCCTAGCTCAGGAAGGCTTCTTGGTCCTTGTGCCAAGTGATTTTGCTCTTCTCTGTAGCCCAGGAAGAGGGTTAAGACCTTGTGCTGCAGGCTCTGGTACCTTGGTCCCTGCCCACCTCAGGGACCACACACAAACTGTCCATGCCAGTGAGATGTCCAGGAGTAGTGCCAGGGACTGGAAACTAGAGTGAAACCATCTTGATATCATTGGTCAGAATGAGAAGTGCTGTCAAGGTCAGGAGATGGAGACCATCCTGGCTAACACGGTGAAACTCCATCTCTACTAAAAAGACAAAAAAAAAAAAAAAAAAAAAAAAGCTGGGTGTGGTGGTGGGTGACTGTAGTCCCAGCTACTTGGGAGGCTGAGGCAGGAGAATGGTGTGAACCCAGAAGGTGGAGCCTGCAGTGAGCCGAGATCGCGCCACTGCACTCCAGCCTGGACGACAGAGCGAGACTCCATGTCAAAAAAAAAAAAAAAGAGAAGTGCTGTAATCTTTAAGAGGGAGACTGAAACAAACCTCTGAATCCCAGGCCACCAAACACATAGAGTCAAGACTACAGAGTTGGAGGGGACCCCAGAGAGTTATATCCACCCTCCAACTATAGATGAGGGATCTGCTGCTGAGAGGACCAGACTTGGCCAAGGCTATAGCACATCAGTGGGCAACTGAGGACCTGGAAGAATTAAGGCAGCAGTTCCCAAGAAACTAGATGTATTCCTAAGATGTTTTTACTGAGCCACATATTTTTTTTTTTTTTTTTTTTTTTGAGACGGAGTCTCGCTCTGTCGCCCAGGCTGGAGTGCAGTGGCGCGATCTCGGCTCACTGCAAGCTCCACCTCCCGGGCTCACGCCATTCTCCCGCCTCAGCCTCCGAGTAGCTGGGACTACAGGCGCCCGCCACCACGCCCGGCTAGTTTTTTTTTTTGTATTTTTAGTAGAGACGGGGTTTCACCATGTTAGCCAGGATGGTCTCGATCTCCTGACCTCGTGATCCACCCGCCTCGGCCTCCCAAAGTGCTGGGATTACAGGCTTGAGCCACCGCGCCCGGCCTGCTGAGCCACATATTTACATAAGTATAATGATTTATGAAATATCTTTACATATATTATCTGGAGGAGCCCTAGCAAAACCCATTGAGGTGGGTATTTCTCCATTTTACAAAGAAGGCCCCTAGTGGGTAACTCGTTTTGAGCATACAAGTAGGAAGGGATTCACCTTTGATTCCAAATCTTGCACCCAGGCTACTCACATGGCTTCAGAGATCCCCCCATGGCTTCAGAGCAAATCGCCTTGCCACCTCCCTCTTCTCTGTAGTCTCTCTGTATGATAAGGGAGAGTCTGGGGCAGGGGTGGGCAGTGGGGAGCAAGGTAGGTAGTGGCCATGTCAAGAATGATGGTGGGGGCAGGCACAGTGGCTCATGCCTATAGTCCTAGCACTTTGGGAGGCCAAGGAGAGGGGACTGCTTGAGGCCAGAAGTTCAAGAGTTCAAGACTAGCCTGGACAACATAGTGAGACCCTATCTCTATTTTATATATACACGTATATATT
This sequence comes from Papio anubis, assembly GCF_008728515.1. Taxonomy (NCBI): domain Eukaryota; kingdom Metazoa; phylum Chordata; class Mammalia; order Primates; family Cercopithecidae; genus Papio; species Papio anubis. The sequence continues at coordinate 34,136,683 of NC_044981.1, forward strand.
TAATATATGCATACATTAAATTATATGTATTATATATACGTTTATATATTTATATATGTACATAATATATTTTATATGTATATATATAATTGACATATATATGTCAATTAAAATAATAATAAGGCCAGCTGCAGTGGCTCAGGCCTGTAATCCCAGCACTTTGGGAGGGTGAGGTGGGCAGATTGCTTGAGCTTGGGAGTTTGAGACCAGCCTGAGCAACATGGCGAAACTGTGTCTCTACAAAAAAATACAAAAATTAGCTGATTTAATCTAAATATTGAGTGTATATATATATTCTTTAACAAGTGTATTCATTATATATATATATATATATATATATATATATGAGAGAACAAAGGGGAAATGAAGATTTAGCAGTTTTATGCCAAAGAGGAGTGAAATAGACCCTAATAATGCTTGCCAGCTGTTCTTCCATATCAGGGTTATGGGATGCTGGAGACACAATCATCTCTCTCAGTCTCAAGGCTGTCTGCAAACCCCCCTTCTCCAGAAACATCCCCCAACAGGTGCCATGTGTGAGCAGGCAGTGCCAGGAGCGGGAGGGGTTGCCAGGCCATCTGAGTCAGACACTATCTGGGTCGCAGAGCTGGAGACACTGATAGCAGAGGTGGCCAGGTGCCATCTCATGCAACATTTAAGTTGGGGAAGGCAAGACTGGTGTCATGTTCCATTCTGCCGTGCTGCAGAAGGGGAAATGAGCTGAAGGGAGAGATGCAGAGTGGGTGGGTCCCACATTCAGCAGCTGGGAGATACATCCATTTATTAGTACCCTTGCCAAGAAGCCTGGGAGCAGGGAAGGGACAGGGGCAGGGGTGGATGAAGACTGATGCTTGGGTGATGTGGGGCTGCAGCTTAACAAGACTAATTGGGCTTCTGGGTGCCAGGTGTAGGCTGGGAGTGGCCCCAGCCCCTAGAAACACAGGTAGGCCAAACTGCTTGTCTTCTCTGAGTCTTGGTAACCTCATGTCTTAGTCAGTTTTACTTAGTTCTATTTAGTCAGGCCTGCCATAACAAATTACCACAGACCAGGGGGCTTAAACAACAGAAATTCATTTCTCACACTTCTGGAGGCTGGAGGTCTGAGATATGGGTGCCAGCATGGCATTAGCACAAGATATCTGGTGAAGGCCTCTTCTAGGCTGCAGACTGCTGACTTCTTGATGTCCTCACATGGTGATAAGAGGGTGACAGGGCTCTCTGAGGTTCCTTTTATTTATTTATTTGCAATGATGATTATTATTATTGAGTCAGCTTCTCAAAAATTGTTATTTTTACCCAGGCTGGACTGCAGTGGCATGAACACGGCTCATTGCAGCCTTGACCTCCCAGGCTCAAGTGATCCTCCCTCCTCAGCCTCCCAAGTAGCTGGGACTACAGGTGCATGCCACCACGCCCAGCTAATTTTTGTAGAGATGAGGTTTCACCATGTTGCTCAGGCTGGTCTGGAACTCCTGAGCTCAGGCAATCAACCTGCCTCAGCCTCCCAAAGTGCTGGTATTACAGGCGTGAGCCACCACACCTGGCCTTATTATTATTTTTAATTGACATGATAATTGTACATATTTATGGGTTACAGTGTGATATTTTGTTACATGTATACAAGTTGGGCTTGAAATCCAGGCAGCCTGGTCTAATGTTTCCTAGCTTTTCCTACTGAGAAAATTAAGGTAATTAGCATATCCATCACCTCAAACATTTAAAACATTTCTTTGAGTTGGGATAATTTCAAATTTGCTGTTCCAGCTATTTGAAAATATACGATAGATTGTTGTTGGTTATAGTCACCCTACAGTGCTAGAGAACACTACAGCTTATTCCTCCTGTCTAGCTATACTTTTGTATCCATTAACCAACCTTTAGCTGCTCCCCCTCCCCTCTGGGGTCCCTTTTATAAGGGTTCCAATCCCATTCATGAGGGCCCTACCCTCATGACCTAATTGCCTCCCAGAGGTCCCACCTCCTAACACCACCACGCTGGAGGTTAGGATTTCAATACAGGAATTCTGGGGGGAACAAACATTCCACTGTACCCCATCTGTAGAACATAGCAGCAGGACCCGCTTCACTGGGGTTCTGTGAAGATGGGATAATAGAATGCATGTAAAACACTTTGCACATGGTAGGTGCTCAGTACCTGTGAAAAACACAAACAACGACTTTATCAGTGAGCATGAGAAGTGATGCCATAGTAACAGACCACTCCCAAATCTTGGTGGCTTAGAACAAAGGTTTATGTATTTCTTGCTTATGGTCCATGCCAACTGGGGATCGGTGGGGACTCTGCTCTCGCTGCTTTCTCCTGGGACCATCGCTAGGGGCATGAGTCACCATCAGCTGTCCTCACATCGGAGGGAAGGGAGCTCTGGGAGGTCTCCCACTGCAGCTAAGTGCCATGGCCCGGAAATACACACATCTCTGCTCACATGTCATTGGCCAGAGGAAGGCAGATGGCCTCACTTAACCTCAAGAAAGCGGGGCAAGGAAGTACAACCTTGCCTTGCATTTGGAAGATTCATGAGCAGCTCTAATGGCATCCATGTCACTGAGGCAGCTTCTGTCTGACTCCAATGTCAATAATAATAGCAGTGACTAACATTAATTGGCCACTTACCACGTACAAGACATCGTAGTAAGTGTTTTCTGTAAATGATCACACTTAATCCTCACAGTGCGGCTATGAGTCAGGTACGTTAGAGACAACAGGACGGTAGTCAGAGAGAGGAAGTAACTCGGCCTGAGAACACTGTGCTGGCTTCTACTTAGAACCTTGAAATGCCACAACTGGGGCTGACACCCACTGTCCCCAGAACCATGGGTGGACGGGTGGAATGCTCACAGGGGACTGTGGCACCCACACCTGTTTCCAGGTCAGAGGCCCTGGGCTTTTTAACGGAGCCCCCACAGGAAGATGGTGCAGGAGGGGAGGGGCCAAGGGAGGAAGTGATGGAGAGAATGCAAAGCCTGGAAGGGCAGCTCCTTCCCACCTTCACCTCTGCCCTTGAAGCCAGGGGCCCTGCCAGGCACTGGAGGGCTGGACTCACACCAAGTCGGGGAAGGGCTGGCTACATAGGTTTCACCACCGAGCTGTGGATGGCTCCCTCTCCTCCACTGTGGGTATCTTCCTGAAAACTTAGTTTATCGCTGAACATGTAGGAAGTCTGAAATGTCACCACTAATTACATTCAGCTCCTGGGAGAGGCGTCATGTTCTGGGGGTGGAGGGAATAAACTTTGAAGTCGGGAAAGTCAGGAATGGAGAATTCAGGCCTTGGTCCTATCATAGCTGGATGACTGGATGGCTGGTAAGTCACCTGGTTTCTCTGAGCCCTCAGTTTTATTATTATTTATTTATTTATTTATTTGAGACAGAGTCTCGCTCTGTCACCCAGGCTGGAGTGCAGTGGATTGTTATCTCGGTTCACTGCAAGCTCCGCCTCCCGAGTTCACGCCATTCTCCTGCCTCAGCCTCCAGAGTAGCTGGGAGTACAGGCTAATGTTTTTGTATTTTTTAGTAGAGATGGGGTTTCACTGTGTTAGCCAGGATGGTCTCAATCTTCTGACCTCATGATCTGCCCACCTCAGCCTCCCAAAGTGCTGGGATTACAGATGTGAGCCACCGCGCCTGGCCAAGCCCTCAGTTTTCTAATCTGTAAAATGAGGATATTAATAGCTGGCCCACTTCACAAAACAGTGGTCACAGTCAAGATGGTACATGAAGTATTTTGTGATCTATAAAGAACTATCTAAATAAGCTTCTCCTAAAAAAAAAAAAATTGGAGGAAGCATGATACATTTAGGTGGGGAGGTGGGATCCTGATATTTCCATTTACTGTGCATTTGTTTGACCTCCTGACCTTTTTTGCAGAACAAGCTGGGTACAGGGAAGGTAACTTTGGGCCCGAAGAGGTGCTTCTCTGAGGGGCTTCTGAGTAGGGTACAACCTTGGGACTAGAGAGCCTCCAGACCTGTGGGAAAGCGGCACAGATAAGGGGAGCACCCCCTGCCCGTGGGGCAGCTGTGCCTGGGGCTGCCCCAGTTGCATCCTGGATTATGTCACCTGTCTGTGCTTCACCCCAGCGAAGCTAAATTGAGGGAGTGGTTTGATGGAAAGGGATGGAAGAAGTGGGGGGAAAGTGGGGGCAACAGAATTTTTAGCTATAAATACTAAGTCAAGGAAGGCACAGAGTGGGATAATAACTCTCACAGTCAACTCTTATGGAGGGCCAAGTCTGTGCCAGGCACTGTTCTACACTCTTTTCCAGTATTAACTCATTTGAACCTTGCTGTAACCACAACAGGAAGGTTGGGGTTATTATTTTCTCCATTTTATAGATGAGGAACTGAGGCAAAGAAAGCTTAAGTATGGCTGGGCACGGTGGCTCATGCCTGTAATCCCAGCACTTTGGGAGGCCGAGGTGGGTGGATCACTTGAACCCAGGAGTTCAAGACCAGCCTGGCCAACGTGGTGAAACCCTGTCTCTACTAAAAATACAAAAATTAGCTGGGCGCAGTGGTACATGCCTGTAATCCCAGCTACTCGGGAGGGTGAGGCAGGGGGATCACTTGGATCCGGGAGGCGAAGTTTGCAGTGAGCTGAGATCGTGCCACTGCACTCCAGTCTAGGCGACAGAGACAGACTCTGTCTCAAAGAAAAAAAAAAAAAAAAAGAAAGCTTAAGTCACTTGCTCTGAGTCACATAGCTAGGTAGTACAGAGCTGGGCTTGAAATCCAGGCAGCCTAGTCTAGTGTTTATCAGCTTTTCCTACTGAGAAAATCACCTGGAAGAGTGTTTTTGAAAACAGAGATTATTGAACCCAACCATGACCTAGGAACTAGCTTTTTACCTTATTTTTTTGTGCATAGGTTATAGGTGAAGGAACCAACATTAAAGATTCCACGGGATGTGTTTTTTTTTTTTTTTGAAATGTAGTTTCACTCTTATTGCCCAGGCTGGAGTGCAATGGCACAATCTCGACTCACTGCAACCTCTGCCTCCTGGGTTCAAGCGATTCTCCTCCTTCAGCCTCCCAAGCAGCTAGCATTACAGGCACGTGCCACCACACCTGGCTAATTTTTGTATTTTTAGTAGAGACGGGGTTTCTCCATGTTGGTCAGGCTGGTCTCAAACTCCCAACCTCAGGTGATCCACCCGCCTCAGTCTCCCAAAGTGCTGGGATTACAGGCATGAGCCACTGCACTCAGCCTCCAAGGGATTCTTAAATTTAGGGACGTGTAGCAACTGGACTATGCTGTACTGGGTAAGAGTGAGGAGGAAACCTGTTTGCTTGAATGGAAGGCTTTTGAAGGAAGCAGCCAGGGACAGTCTGGAAAACTTTCCTGTATTCATCAAATTTAAGATACCTGAGTTGTAGGACACAGTGTTATTCTATGTACTATAAAAACAAAAAATACTGATAATCCAGCCACGGCTTGACACTTTCTTTTTCTTTTTCTTTTTCTTTTTGAGATGGAGTTTTGTTCTTGTTGCCCAGGTTGGAGTGCAATGGCGTGATCTCGGCTCACCACAACCTCTGCCTCCAGGGTTTAAGTGAGTCTTCAGCCTCCCCAGTAGCTGGGATCACAGGCATGTGCTACCTCACCCAGCTAATTTTGTATTTTTAGTTGAGACGGGGTTTCTCCATGTTGGTCAGGCTGGTCTCAAACTCCCAACCTCAGGTGATCTGCCCGCTTCGACCTCCTAAAGTGCTGGGATTACAGGTGTGAGCCACCGCGCCCAGCCTAGACACTTTCTTTTTTTTTTTTTTTTTTGAGACGGAGTTTCGCTCTTGTTGCCCAGGCTGGAGTGCAATGGCGCGACCTCAGCTCACTGCAACCTCCACCTCCCGGGTTCAAGCAATTCTCCTGCCTCAGCCTCCTGAGTAGCTGGGATTACAGGCATGCACCACCACGGCGGGCTAATTTTGTATTTTTAGTAGAGACATGGTTTCTCCATGTTGGTCAGGCTGGTCTCAAACTCCCGACCTCGGGTGATCCACCCGCCTCAGCCTCCCAAAGTGCTGGGATTACAGGCGTGAACCAGTGTGCCTGGCCGACACTTTCTTATTACACTTATTTCACAGATGTTGTAAGTATGAAGAAATGTGCATCTCAGCAGTGATGAGTTCTTTGGGCTGGGACCAGATACTGGAGGGCTTTGAAGCTAGGGCAGGTGGTACGTTGTTGAGTTCAAGGTGAGGAGAATGGCTGAGGGCCTGGGAGGACCACCTGGTGCGGTGGCAGAGCCTGCCTGGGCTGAGGAGTTCACCTCTCTGCCTCTGCCCCAACCGCTGGGTCTCAGGGGCCAGTTGCTTTAACTCTCAGAGCCTCAGTTTTCTCACCTGCGTTCTGCAAGAAGGATGGTAGAAGCTACCTCTCATGCCTCCTGAGGCTGTTAACAGAAGGAGAAGGGAGGTGACAATATAACAGCAGTGCAAAGTGGGAGGTAGTGGACTGGGCACACTCAGCCTGATGCCATCTGCACCCCTCCTTCTCCCTCAGCCACAGGTCTAATGATTGGCTGCCTGGTCTACCCTGACGGCTGGGACTCAAGTGAGGTACGGCGCATGTGCGGGGAGCAGACGGGCAAGTACACGCTGGGTCACTGCACCATCCGCTGGGCCTTCATGCTGGCCATCCTCAGCATTGGCGATGCCCTCATCCTCTCCTTCCTGGCCTTCGTGTTGGGCTACCGGCAGGACAAGCTCCTCCCTGACGACTACAAGGCAGATGGAACTGGTAATCCCCCAACTCCACAATGGTGTCCCCTGTCTGGAGACCCTGGGATGTGGGTAGGGGTTTGTCTTAGCCAGTTCTCTAAGGCTTGGTCCCTGGCCAAGGGATGGGGACAATCAGACACAGCCCATGTCCTCCCTGAAATCAAAGGACAGTGGAGGGTTGCAAGCTAGCAGGTGATAAGGTGATCTGTGATAAAGGAATGTCCCCCTCACCCCTCTACACTCTCAGAGGCTATAGGGGAGAGAGCTGCAATCCAGCCTTGGGGGCTAAGTGTGGTCTCCCCTAGAAGGAGGCACTGAGGCTGGGTCTCGAAGTAATATTCCTGGGACCTTGCTCGGTGGAGAGGGGAACAACAGGGGGATGAGTTGCTGGGGAGGAAGTAGGAAGGCAGGGACCTTTAGAACAGATCAATGAGGGTGCAGAAGTGACAGCTCCTGGAGTGCAGCTGGTGGGAGCCCAAGATCCCTGGAGGAACAGCAGCCTTGGGATTCTCGTAATGTTCGTCCTGTTTCAATTCCCTCACATCCAAATCCTACCTGTCAGTCATAAAAGTTAGCTGTAGCTGATCCTCGAGGCCCAAGCAGACCCTCCAGGAAGCCCTCCCTGACTGTTTCCCATTACCTCCCTTCTTCCTAGGGTGCTTTTCACTTCTGTTTCTTATTGGGCTCTTCCCCTGCCCATTTTGAGAGGCTAACTTTTTCAGAGCATTAATTTCTTCCCTGAGTCAAGGGCAAGGACTGTCTTGCACCCCTGTGGATCCCCAAATGCCTGGTCTCAGCAGGTGGCCATCACTGGGGACCTGTTACATCTCAGGGACCTCTCCAGTCTCTTTTCCCCATAGCTGTCTTCACATTAGCCCTTGGACTAGAAGAAGCAGCCAAACTCCTCTGTCCACTATAACCAAGGACTCTTCCCACATGAGGAACTTGAAGCCCAAAAGGGAGAGTCACTCAGAAGTTCCCAGAAAGGCAGTGGCAAAGAAGAGCCCAGAACTCAGGTCCCCTCTGGCCAAGACTGGGGCCCACTTCTCCATAAAGAAGTGATAGGAAACATTTCATCCTTCTTTGGGAGTGGGACAAGGATAACCCACCTGTTATGTGGTTAAAGATGTAAACAGGCCAAGTGTGGTGGCTCATGCCTGTAATCCCAGCACTTTGGGAGGCCAAGGTGGGCAGATCATGAGGTCAAGAGATCAAGACCATCCTGGCCAACATGGTGAAACCCCATCTCTACTAAAACTACAAAAAATAGCTGAGTGTGGTGGCTTGCAGCTGTAGTCCCAGCTACTCGGGAGGCTGAGGCAGGAGAATCTCTTGAACCTGGGAGGCAGAGGTTGAAGTGAGCTGAGATCATGCCACTGCACTCCAGCCTGGATGACAGAGCGAGACTCTGTCTCAAAAAAACGAAAAAGAAAACAAATTACTAGAAAGAGCTGGGCCAAGGAGGAGAGAAGAGGGAGATTTCTTCCCATCACAGTAGGGTAGATTCCTATAGTTCCTGGGCCAGGGAAACACCTAGGGCCTGGATCCCTTGCGGATTCTATAAAGGGAAGAAAAAAATGAAATAGTAGGGCTGGGTGCAGAGGCCTATGCCTGTAACCCCAGCATTTTTGGGGGGCCAAGGTGGGCAGATCACTTGAGGTCAGGAGTTGGAGACCAGCCTGGCCAACATGGCGCAACCCCATCTCTACTAAAAATACAAAAATTAGCTAGGTGTGGTGGTGTACACCTGTAATCCCAGCTACTTGGGAGGCTGAGGCAGGAGAATGGCGTGAACCCAGGAGGTGGAGCTTGCAGTGAGCCGAGATTGTGCCACTGCACTCCAGCCTGGGCGACAGAGCAAGACTCCGTCTCCAAAAAAAAAAAAAAAAAAAGAAAAAAAAGAAATAAACCCAAACATTTATGGCCAATTGATTTTCAACAAGGATGTCAAGACTATTTAATAGGGGAAAGAATAGTCTTTCCAACAAATGATGCTGGAACAATCAGATATCTATATATGAAAGAATGAAATTGAACCCCTACCTCACACCATATACAAAAATTAAAGACCTAAATGCAAGATATAAAACTATAAAAATCTTAAAAGAAAATATAGTTGTAAATCTTTGTGAACTTGGATTAGGCAATAGCTTCTTAGATATGACACCTAATGCACAAGCAACCAAAGAAAAAAATAGATAAATTGGCTTTCATCAAATTTAATTTTTTTTTGTTTAAAAAGACACCATTAAGAAAGTAAAAGGACAACCCACAGAACGGAAGAAAATATTTGCAAATTATAATTGGATAAGATCTAGAATCCAGAATATATTAAGAACTCCTACAACTCAATAATAAAAAGACTACCCAATGCTTAAAATGGGCAAGGGATGCTGGGCACGGTGGCTCACGCCTGTAATCCCAGCATTTTGGGAGGCCAAGATGGGCAGATCACAAGGTCAGGAGATTGAGACCATCTAGCCCCAACATGAGTGAAACCCTCTCTCCACAAAATACAAAAAACAGCTAGGCGTGTAGCAGGTGCCTATGGTGGCTGGGAGGGCTGAGGGCAGGAGGATGCAGTCAGGAGGCAGGCAGGTGGGCGGGGTTACGCTGCCAGGCACAGGGGCGGGATGAACCAACAGAAAAAAGGAGGCGTGGCCAAGCCTGTAATCCCAGCACTGGGAGGCCGAGACGGGCGGATCACGAGGTCAGGAGATCGAGACCATCCTGGCTAACGCAGTGAAACCCCGTCTCTACTAAAAAAATACAAAAAACTAGCCGGGCGCGGTGGCTGGCGCCTGTAGTCCCAGCTACTCGGGAGGCTGAGGCAGGAGAATGGCGTGAACCCGGGAGGCGGAGCTTGCAGTGAGCTGAGATCCGGCCACTGCACTCCAGCCTGGGCGACAGAGCGAGACTCCGTCTCAAAAAAAAAAAAAAAAAAAAAAGGGCAAGGGATTTGAATAGACACTTCTCCAAAGAAGATATACAGATGGCCAATTAGCACACCAAAAGATGCTCAACATCATTAGTCATTAGAAAAATGCCAATCAAATCCACATTGAGATACAATTTCACACCCACTAAGATGATTATAGTAAAAAAGGTGAATAATAACAAGTGTTGGTGAGCAAGTGGAGAAATTAGAACCCTCATTCACTGCTAACGCAAATCTAAAATGTTGCAACTGCTGCAGAAAGCAGCCTGGCAGTTCCTCAAATGGTTAATCATAAAGTTACCATATGACCCAGTAATTCCACTATTGGGTACATACACAAGAAAATTAAAAACAAATGTTCACACAAAAACTTATACACAAATGTTCATAGCAGCATAATAGCCAAAAAATGGAAACAACCCATATGTCCATCTCCTGATGAACAGATAAACAAAATGTGTATATCCGTGCAATGAAATATTATCCAGCCATAAAAAGGGATGAAGTAGTAAGAATTGCTACCATGTGGATGAACCTTGAAAACATGTTAAATGAAAGGAACCAGACACAAAAGACTGGCTTCCATTTGTACATATGTGATTCAATTTCTATAAAATATTCAAAATAGGCATCCATAGAGACAGAAAGCAGATTAGGAGGTGGCTAGGAAGGAGGGGAAACAAGAGTGACTGCTAATGGGCACAGGGTTCCTTTTGGGGTGATGAAAATGTTTTAGAATTAGTGATGATAGTTGCACAATCTAGTGAATATACTAAAAACCACTGAATTGTATACCTTAAATGGGTGAATTTTATGTTGGTGAAATATATCTATATCTATATCTATATATATATATATATTTTTTTTTCTGAGACAGATTCTGGCCCTGTCACCCAGGCTGGAGTGCAGTGGCACGATCTCAGCTCACTGCAGCTCACTGCAACCTTCACCTCCTGGGCTCAAGTGATCCTCCCATCTTAGCCTCCCAAATAGCTAGGAGTACAGGCCCATACCACCACACTTGGCTTTTTCTAAAAAAAAATTTTGTAGAGACGGAGTTCCACCATGTTGCCCAGGCTGGTCTCAAACTCCTGGCGCCCACCTTGGCCTCCCAAAGTGCTGGGATTACAGGCGTGAGCCACTGCACTCAGCTTGTTAGTGAATTATATTAATTAAAAAAAAAGGGGGGGATTGTGCTGAGGATCCCATAGCGTATATACAGCACTAACAATGCCTGCACATTGCAAGTGATTAATAAATTAGTTCTCCCTTATTTATTTTTTTGATGCCACAGTAGCAAGTCTGATAGTTCTCTCCCCTTTCTGTCTTTCCAGTATTTTCACCTTTTTTTTTTTTTTTCCTTTGAGACAAAGTCTTGCTCTGTCATCACCCAGGCTAGAGTGCAGTGGCATGATCTGGGGTCACTGCAACCTCTGCCTCTCGGGTTCAAGCGATTCTCCTGCCTCAGCCGTCCAAGCAGCTGGGATTACAGGCACTTGCCACCATGCCTAGCTAATTTTTTGTATTTTTAGTAGAGATGGGGTTTCACCATGTTGGCCAGGCTGGTCTCGAACTCCTGGCCTCAAGTGATCCACCCTCCTCAGCCTCCCAAAGTGCTGGGATTACAGGTGTGAGCCACTGCATCGGTCCATATTCGTTTTTTACATCACCCATCTGCCCAACCGATAACAGCTAATGTGCCCTAGTTGCTGAACAATGCCTTTAGGCACTGGAAGTACAGTGGTTAAGGGCAATCTCAATTGGAGCTTATGGTCTGGTAAGGGAGAAAATCATGCAATACAGTTACAAGCTGATAAATGACATGAACAAAAAAGTCCAAGCTTTCTTGAGAGTAAGAGGAATCTGATGGAGTTTGGAGACGGAGTAGTGTGCAGGAAATTATCCTAAAAACGAGGCTTGGTAGTAACATATACTGTTCTCTTCTTCATTACAGAGGAGGTGTGAAGCAGCTGAAGGGTCGGTGAGTAATTCTATGGGAGGGTGGTCTGCGTGTCCTTAGAAGGGCTGGGGTTCTCTGCTTCCTTACCGAATCCTCAGGCAGTGTGACACTAGGGACTGGGATGTAAGGCTGTGATGCTGCCTGGGTAGAGAGAAACAACACCCTACTGGGGCAGGAGCTATTTGGCCTCTGAGACCTTCACTGTGGAGCAAACAGGAAACCTTTAGTTTTACTTGTGTCTTTTTTTTTTTTTTGAGATGGAGTTTTGCTCTTGTTGCCCAAGCTGGAATGCGATGGCGTGATCTTGGCTCATTGCAACCTCCACCTCCCAGGTTCAAGCCATTCCCCTGCCTCAGCCTCCCAAGTAGCTGGGATTACAGGCGCGTGCCCCCATGCCTGGCTAATATTTTGTACTTTTAGTAGAAATGGGGTTTCACCGTGTTAGCCAGGCTGGTCTTGAACTCCTGACCTCAGGTGATCTGTCCACCTCCACCTCCCAAAGTGCTGGGATTACAGGCATGAGCCACCGCGTCTGGCCTTACTTGTGTCTTGAGAGGTGAAAAATGATCAGGGGAATAAGAAATAATTAAAAACAGGCAGGTAGTTAGTTTCACAAATTTATGTTTTGTGGAGCCTGGCACACAAGAACAGGCTGTTTTTAGAAGTCATAATTATAATTTGGACCCTTATTTTCAAAAAGAATTTTTAAGTGATTTGTAAGAAACATACTAGAAAACCTAATAAAATAGAAAATAAAAGTCAGAGAGAGAAAAATATTCAAAAAAGCTAGGCTAATAGTATTACTGTCTTGAGTATTAAATTTAACTCTGATTCCTGATAGCTGAGGCAAAAAGGAAAACAGTAAGTTAACCAGTTTTAATGTCTGGTTTAAAAAGAAGCGCAACATGTTCATTTATCTTTTAAGTTTCCAAACATTTGTTAAATGTGATTTAACAAGAACATTCAGGAATGCATTTAAAAAAAGAAAAAGAAACCCTCACAACAGTGTTGCCTTCCTAACAGCTGCCTTGAGGACCTACAGCTGGCCAGGCACTTTGTGTGGGAAAGTGGGTTTACCTCCATTTAAGCTGTTTTTATTTTTGCCAAGTACCTTCCAATTCTTGACCACATATATTTTAAAAATAATCATACATAAAATTGTCACCTCCACCTCCCGCACTTATGAGAGCATGATTTTCACACTTCAGTGTGCATACAGTCATCTGGGGATCTTGTTAAAATGCAGATTCTGCTGGGCGCAGTGGCTCACGCCTATAATCCCAGCACTTTGGGAGACTGAGGCAGGCAGATCACCTGAGGTCAGGAGTTGGAGACCAGCCTGGCCAACATCGGGAAACCCCGTCTCTACCAAAAATACAAAAATTAGCTGGGTGTGGTGGCGTGCACCTGTAATCCCAGCTACTCAGGAGGCTGAGGGAGGAGAATCACTTGAACCTGGGAGGTGGTGGTTGCGGTGGATCTGGGGCCATAGATCCTGCATTTCTAACCAGTTTTTGGGTGACGGGCTGCTCAAACAAGAATCACACTTTGAATAAAAAAGCATTAGAGCATAACCTTGGTGTGTGTATGTATGTGTGTGTGGGTGTGTGTATTTTGTGGATTTTTTTTTTTTTTTGACACGGAGTTTCACTCTTGTTGTCCAGGCTGGAGTGCAATGGCACGATCTTGGCTCATGGCAGCCTCCGCCTCCCGGGTTCAAGCAATTGTCCTGCCTCAGTCTCCCAAGTAGCTGGGATTACAGGCGTGCACCACCACACCCGGCGAATTTTGTATTTTTAGTAGAGATGGGGTTTCTCCATGTTGGTCAGGCTGGTCTCAAACTCCCGACCTCAGGGGATCTGCCCGCCACAGCCTCCCAAAGCACTGGGATTACAGGTGTGAGTCACCTCACGCAGCCTATATTGGTTTTTAAAATGTCTGATTTTTTTTTTTTTTTTTTTTTTTTTTGAGACGGAGTCTCGCGCTGTGTCACCCAGGCTGGAGTGCAGTGGCGCGATCTCGGCTCACTGCAAGCTCCGCCTCCCAGGTTCACGCCATTCTCCTGCCTCAGCCTCCGAGTAGCTGGGACTACAGGCGCCCGCCACCACACCCGGCTAGTTTTTTGTATTTTTAGTAGAGACGGGGTTTCACCATGTTAGCCAGGATGGTCTCGATCTCCTGACCTCGTGATCCACCCGCCTCGGCCTCCCAAAGTGCTGGGATTACAGGCTTGAGCCACCGCGCCCGGCTAAAATGTCTGATTTTAAACTCTTGCAATCTTTTGTTCTTTTCTTATACCACAGGTCATCTATTTCCCAGACAATGGAAAACTAGGGAATCAAATTCTTCAGAGATAAGAACTTGTTCTTCCAAGTTTCCTTGTTCCTGGCTGCTATAGGCCTGACGCCTTAAGCCTTTTATTATAACACTAAAACCGGACAGTCTCTTGAGACAAGACCTCCTACTGTACTCTTTCCAGGGAAGCAGAACTGCAATTACCCACTTCAAAGATATTCAGAGGCTGAGCGGTGCGGGGAGTGCTCACTTGCTGGGGATGAGATCCAAGTCCTCTTCTTAGCTCCGCACAGCAGCAAATCGCTTCACCTTCCTGAGGCCTCTTCTCTGTAAAGCGAGAGGGCTAAATGGGTCCATCTCTAGGGGCCTTCCCTTCCAGCGTACACACACACACACACACACACACACACACACAAATGCCCAACCAGCTCTAAGAGGGCTACTGAAGAGGTGGCTGGACATGTGCTGGGTCATTTTAGGGTAAGGTGTAGGGGGTCTTTTGCTTCTCCCTTCTCATATTTTGTTTTCTTATTGCTGCTTAGAGGGGGGTAAGGAATGGAGGGGCCATCAGAACCTGAATCCTTTAACATCCACCAGGAAGTTTTATTTAGAGTGGGTGATAGGATCTAAAATCTCTGGAGACTAATTTGACATTTTTCCTCCCAGGAACCAAATATCACATTTCCCTATGGTGCCCACACTGACTCAACCAGAACTGGCTACCAGCTTCAGAAATGTGTTACTTATGTTCAAGTAATTTGTTATGGGAATAGATTACATTTTTTTTCAAAAACTTTGGATTTGGCATATCATCATCTATAGAGGGATTGGTTCCAGGATCCCCTGCAGATGCCAAAATACATGGATGCCCAAGTCCTCAGCTAAAAATGGCGTAGTATTTGCATATAACCTATGCACATCCTCCTGTATACTTTAAATCATCTCTAGATTACTTATAATACCTAATACAATGTAAATGCTATGTAAATACTTGTACTGTGTGGCTTTTAATTTGTATTTGTTGTTGTATTGTTATTTATTTATTTTTGAGACAGAGTCTCACTCTCTTGCTGAGGCTGGGATGCAAAGGCGCCATCTCAGCTCACTGCAACCTCTGCCTCCCAAGTTCAAGTGATTCTCCTGTCACAGCCTCCTGAATAGCTGGAAATACAGGCATGTGCCACCATACCTGGCTAATTTTTTTTTTTTTTTGAGACGGAGTCTCGTCCTATTGCCCAGGCTGGAGTGCAGTGGCATGATCTCGGCTCACTGTAACCTCCGCCTCCCAGGTTCAAGCAATTCTCCTGCCTCAGCCTCCTGAGTAGCTGGGATTACAGGCGCCTGCCACCATGCCTGGCTAATTTTTGTATTTTTAGTAGAGACAGGGTTTCACCATGTTGGCCAGGCTGCCTGTGTCGGCCTTCCAAAGTGCTGGGATTACAGGTGTGAACCACCATGCCCGGCCTGTATTGTTATTCTTTACTAGCTTTTCTTCCTGAATATTTTACATCTGTGGTTGATTGACTCTGCTGAGCGGAACCCACAGATACGGAGGACCAGCTACTAAATGGTGAATCTTCAGTTGGCCTCCAAAGGGGAATTCAATTTAGGTAATTGTTCATTGTAGCAAAAGCCAAGACAAAAATGGATTCTCCAGGCTGTCCCCTTCCTGGGGGGTGGTGCATAAAAACAGGGTTTTGTTGATTGTCTGCAGTGAATGATTCTGAGGAAAAGGTGTTTTTTCTGGTCCTTGTCCATTTAATTAGTAAAGAAACTACCTGGGTGTGCTGTTCTCTCACAGGTGAAGTGTGGGTAAAGAGCTGAACAGATGAATCTTGTTGCTTGATCAACCGATCAGTGATACAGAAACAGTTTTTCTATCTTTGGCTGTCAGTTGTGTGTTTGGCCAATGCACTGTGACAACCTGTTCTGTCACTAGGAATGAGTATCCCAGTGTTGTCACGGTAATTGGTGGTGGGAACTTCCATAATGGGATTTGATCTTGTCACTTGGTCCATGGCAGCTAGTTTATGAGAATGATCACATTTGTGTGTGTGTGTGTGTATATATATATATATATAAAATTTTATATATATATATATAAAATTTATTTTTATTTTTTTTGAGATGAAGTCTCGCTCTTGTTGCCCAGGCTTGAGTGCAACAGCATGATCTCAGCTCACTGCAACCTCTGCCTCCCAGGTTCAAGCAATTCTCCTGCCTCAGCCTCCCAAGTATTGAGACAAAGTCTCGCTTTCTCGCCCAGGCTGGAGTGCAATGGCATGATCTCGGCTCACTGCAACCTCTGCTTCCCAGGTTCAAGCAATTCTCCTGTCTCAGCCTCCTGAGTAGCTGGGATTACAGGCGTGTGCTACCACGCCCGGCTAATTTTTTTTTTTTTTTTTTTGAGATGGAGTGTTGCTCTGCCACCCAGGCTGGAGTGTGGTGGTATGATCTCGGCTCACTGCAAGCTCCGCCTCCCAGGTTCACTCCATTCTCCTGCCTCAGCCTCCTGAGGAGCTAGGACTACAGGCGCCCACTACTACACCTGGCTAATTTTTTGTATTTTTAGTAGAGATGGGGCTTCACCATGTTAGCCAGGATGGTCTCGGTCTCCTGACCTCGTGATCCACCCACCTTGGCCTCCCAAAGTGCTAGAATTACAGGCGTGAGCCACCACACCCAGCCTAATTTTGTATTTTTAGTAGAGACGGGGTTTCACCATGTTGGCCAGGCTGATCTCCAACTCCTGACCTCAAGTGATCTACCCGCCTTGGCATCCCAAAGTGCTGGGATTACAGGCATGAGTCACCACACCCAACCAAATGTGTGTGTGTGTATATGTGTGTGTGTGTGTATGTATGTATAAAATCCTCGGCCTCCCAAAGTGCTGGGATTACAGGCATGAGCCACCATGCCCGGCCTGTATGTATGTTTTGAGTGCAGTGGAGTGAACATGGCTCACTGAAGCCTCAGTCTCCTGAGCTCAAGCAATCCGCCTGCCTTAGCTTCCCAAGTAGCCAGGACCACAGGTGTGACCACCACATCTGCCTAATCTTTAGTTTTTGTAGACACAGGGTATCACCATGTTGCCCAGCCTGGACATTCATATTTTCTTTTATTGATAAAATTAATTCACAGTCGGCCAGGCACTGTGGCTCACGCCTGTAATCCCAGCACTTTGGGAAGCCAAGGTGGGTGGATCACCTGAGGTTGGGAGTTGTGACCAGCCTGACCAAAATGGTGAAACCCCATCTCTACTAAAAATACAAAATTAGCTGGGCGTGGTGGCACATGCCTGTAATCCCAGCTACTCGGGAGGCTGAGGCAGGAGAATGGCTTGAACCCAGGAGGCGGAGGTTTCAGTGAGCCGAGATCGTGCCATTGCACTCCAGCCCGGGCAGCAAGAGTGAAACTCCGTGTCAAAAAAAAAAAAAAAAAATTAATTCACAGTTGGGTATCTACTTTATGCAAGCTTGATGAATGACAAAATTTGACAAATTCTGTAGTTTAGTGACTTTTCTATTTGTTCGTTTATATCATAATTTACTTTTTGAAGAGGTACAAAAAAATTTCCAGAAGTCTATCCTTGGCCAGGTGTAGTGGCTCACGCCTGTAATCCCAGCACTTTGGGAGGCTGAGGTGGGAGGATCACTTGAGACCAGGAGTTCAAGACTAGCATGGGCAACATGGCAAAAACCCATCTCTACAAAAATTTCAAAAATTAGCTGGGCCTGGTGGCGCACGCCTGTAATCCCAGCTACTTGGGAGGCTGAGGTGGGAGGATCACTTGAGCCTGGGAAGTTGAAGCTGCAGTGAGCCATGATTGTGCCACTGCACTCCAGCCTGGGCAACAGAGCAAGACCGTGTCTCAAGAAAAAAGTCTATTCTCAAAATATTTCACTGAAATGGCAACTTTAGTGGTCCGCAGAAGCTGCTAGAGGACTTAAGGTGCATCTGCCTATAACCCACACCTTGCTCCTGCCAGAACAGTGAGTTTCACCAAAGTAGGAGTTGATGTTTACTAATGACCAGTGCTGGGGAGGGACCTGCAAATCTTTTTATGAGTCAAATGACTCAGTATTTCATATTGTGCTTTATCTTCAAAGAAACTCAGAATTCAGTCTAGTAACAGCAATGATTTTGGTTCATACATGTAGCTAATGTTTTATCAGCTCTTTTCAAGGGCTTTATCTTTAAATTCTTAAAGCCATCTCAAATCTCATTAATCTTTGAAAGCATATAAAATAAAAGTTATTTTGGGAGGCCAGGGCAGGTGGATCACCTGAGGTCAGGAGTTTGAGAGCAGCCTGGCCAACATGGTAAAACCCTGTCTCTACTAAAAATACGAAAATTAGCTGGGCATGGTGGTGGGTGCCTGTAATTGCAGCTACTCTGGAGGCTGAGGCAGGACAATTGCTTGAACCTGGGAGGCAGAGGTTGCAGTGAGCCAAGATTGTGCCACTGCACTCCAGCCTGGGCGACGGAGCGAGACTCCGTCTCAAAAAATAAAACAAACAAAAAACAAAACCAAAGAAAAATCAATAATGTTAGCACTCCTCTTATCAAGTCAACCTTATTCTTTATTTTTTTTGAGACGGAGTCTTGCTCTGTCACCCAGGCTGGAGTGCAGTGGTGCGATCTCGGCTCACTGCAACCTCCGCCCCTCCAGGTTTAAGCAATTCTCTACCTCAGCCTCCGGAGTAGCTGGGATTACAGGCATGTTCCACCACGCCTGGCTAATTTTTTATATTTTTAGTAGAGACGGGGTTTCACCATCTTGGCCAGGCTGATCTTGAACTCCTGACTTCGTGAACCACCCGCCTCGGCCTCCCAAAGTGCTGGGATTACAGGCGTAAGCCACTGTGCCCGGCCAACTTTATTCTTTTCTCACTTCTGGCTTGCCTCTCTCCGCTTTGGGCTATTCTGTAGAGTCAGTTATGGTGCTCAAGCTTCACTGACAGCCCTGAGTAGATATGGTCGAAATAGGAAGGGCCAGTCATTTATAGGTGAAACGTGAACCTGAAGAATATCCTCAGTGTTCATGACCTGATGATCCTGTTACCTACAGATGCTTAACAAATTACTCCAGAATGCAGTGGCTTAAAACAACATACATATCTCAGTTTCTGTGGATTAGGAATCCTGACAAGGTTTAGCTAAGTGTTTTTGCCTCAAGGTTTCTCACAAGCTGCAATTGTGTTGGATCCACTTCCAAGCTCAGTGGTGGCTGGCAGGATTGTTTTTCAGTTTGTTGGGACGGAGGGTCTCAGTTCTTTGCTGGCTGTTAGCCTCTGCTTAGGGTTACTCATATGGCAGCTTGTTTCCTAGGACAAGGTTTTGAAAGGAGAGGAAGGTAGTGTGCACAGGCAGAAGCCAGACCATTTGTAACTGTCTCAGAAGTGATATCCCATTGCTTCTGCCCTTTTCTAACAGAAGAAAGTTCAGCCCACACTGAAGGCAAATAGATTATATGAATACCAACAGGTGGGAATCACAGGGGCCTTTTTAAAGGTTTTCACAATTACTTAAATTTTCTGCGGAAATGGGCATTTATCAGAATTTTTTGTTTTGTTTTTGTTTTTTAAAGACAGAGTTTTGCTTGCTCTGTTGCCCAGGCTGGAGTACAGTGGTGTGATTACAGCTCACTGCAGCCTCGACTTCCCAGGCTCAGGCCATCCTCCCGCTGCAGCCTCCCAAGTAGCTGGGACTAGGTATGCGCCACCACACCGGGCTAATGTTTGTCTGTTTTGTAGATAGGGGTTTCACCCTGTTGCCCAGGTTGGCCTTGAACTCCTGAGCTCAAGCAATCCATCTGCCTCAGTCTCCCATAGTGCCAGGATTGCAGGCCTGAACCACCACACCTGGCCATCAGAATGCTTTATCAGGACAGAAATTAGATTCTGGTATCCTCATATGCTGATGGATACTTGGTTTTGTTGTAAATTAAGTTGATGAAGATGAATGGTTAAGGATTCCAACCCTGAAAACCCATCTCACTTTTGTCATCTATCTTCAAAGGATTTGTAATTAAGGTCTACTAAATTTATTTCCAACATCAACCACTCTCTCCTCTATACCTAGTGAATCCAAAGCAACCAATGCAAACACTCAGTCTTAGTGGCACAACTATTAAGAACAGCTCAAATGGCAGGCAGCTGATGCACTTCAATAAACAGTCTCATTCTGTCATTTGGAGGGCAACGCTTGTTATTGTATTAAAATGGGCAAAAACTAGATATAAATTAAGGACAACAGGCAGGTATTATTATTTCAAAAAGTGAACTTGGAAGGATATAAAATCAAATTGAACATCATACGTACTAGAAAGTCTCCTCCCTTTACAAGAAATGGTGCAGCCTGTAAACTTGCTTAATTCCCTGGTTGCAATTTTTTTTGGGGGTCAGAGTCTTGCTCTGTCACCCAGGCTGGAGTGCAGTGGTGCAATCTCCACTCACTGCAACCTCCGCCTCCCAGGTTCAAGCAATTCTCCTGCCTCAGTCTCTTGAGTAACTGGGATTACAGGTGTGCAGCACCATGCCTGGCTAATTTTTAAATTTTTGGTAGAGATGGGGTTTCAACATGTTGGCCAGGCTGGTCTCGAACTCCTGACCTCAAATGATCCACCGGCCTTGGCCTCCCAAAGTGCTGGGATTATAGGCGTGAGACACCGCGCCCGGCCCCAAATTTCTAAACACTTAACATTATCTCAAGTGTCCTGGCCTTTAAACGGGGATATTTCTCTTGTATCATAAGAACTTGGTGTGGATTAATATTTTTGCAAGGACTTAAAGTTAAATGCATATTATACATGTAGTTTTTACTTTTTTGAGATGAAGTTTTGCTCTTGTTGCCCAGGCTGGAGTGCAATGGTTCCATCTTGGGTCACCACAACCTCTGCCTCCCGGGGTCAAGTGATTCTCCTGCCTCAGCCTCCTGAGTAGCTGGGATTACAGGCATGCACCACCACGCCCAGCTAATTTTTTTTGCATTTTTTTTTTAGTAGAAACGGGATTTCTCCATGTTGGTCAGGCTGGTCTCGAACTGCTGACCTCACGTGATTTGCCCGCCTTGGCCTCCCAAAGTGCTGGGATTACACGCGTGAACCACTGCACCTGGCCTACACATGTAGTTTTTAAACTCCAACTTTTATTTTATTGGAATCTACCTTCCCAAACCTCCAACTTAAATGTCTTTAGCAACACAAAAACAAACTTCCTTCTCAGTTGGCCTCAGGTTTAGTCACTTTTCTGTATTAATATTCTGAAGATTTTGTAAGAGCTTTATGCTATGCTAAAGCTTTGCTAACTCCCAAGTTGCACTGACTATTCAAACTTCTCTGGTGCCTGAAGGTCTTATTTTTTTTATTTTTTATTTTTTTGTAGAGATGGAGTCTCATGCTGTTGCCCAGGCTGGAATGCAGTGGCGTGATCGTGGCACACTGCAACCTTGAAATCCTGGGCTCAAGCAATCCTCCTGCCTCAGCCTGAGTAGTTGGGACTACAGGTGCCAGCCAACACATCTGGCTAATTTTGAATTTTTTTATAGACACAGGGTCCCACTATGTTGCCCAGGCTGATCTTGAACACTTAGGTTCAAGTGTTCCTCCTGCTTTGGCCTCCCAAAATGTGGGGATTGCAGGTGTGAGCCACTGCACCCGGCCATAAGGCCTTATTTTAAAGCAAATATAAGTTCAGATTCTATTATCAGCAAATCGCCAATTTTCTGTGATATAACAATCTAAGGCAAAGCAGTTTCCTTATAAGGCTAAACTGGTAAGAGTACAGGTTTCAAAAGAAAAGAATGGGCAGTAACGAAGTCCACTTATAAGCTGAGACTGCTCTGCAGCAGCTAGTTTCCCTGTGGACACGCAGAGCAAATTCAGAATTAAAGGGGGTTGTAGCCGGACGCGGCAGCTCAAGCCTGTAATCCCAGCACTTTGGGAGGCCGAGATGGGCGGATCACGAGGTCAGGAGATCGAGACCATCCTGGCTAACACGGTGAAACCCCGTCTCTACTAAGAAATACAAAAAATAGCCGGGCGAGGTGGCAGCGCCTGTAGTCCCAGCTACTCGGGAGGCTGAGGCCAGAGAATGGCGTGAACCCGGGAGGCGGAGCTTGCAGTGAGCTGAGATCTGGCCACTGCACTCCAGCCTGGGCAACAGAGCGAGATTCCGTCCCAAAAAAAAAAAAAAAAAAAAAAGGGGGTTGTAAACCCACCTGTTTGTTGGCTCTTTTGAGATAGCTACAAGCTCTCCTATAACAGCACTAAGGTTCCCCCAAACTGGGAATTCTAGGTCCATATATTTAACACAAGGTGTAGGAGGGCCTGCCTAGGTTGGTCAGTCTGGTGAACAAACTGGTTTAACGGATCCCAATAGGTTACATTTTAACACTACGAAAACACTGTGTTCTAAGTATTGCACAATTAAAACAAATTAACTAGAACAATTTATGTAGTTCAGGTGTAGGTGGGAAAAGACAAATAACACTAAAAACGACCACAAATAAAAATGAAAATTAAAAACTAGACATGAAGCAAAAAATAAATTCTCTCTAGTATAACAAGTCCTGACCAAGTCATCCAATACAGAAGCACTCCAACAGAAAGCTGGACAATTTACACAAAAAATCAAAAAATGCAAATACCTATGAAAACAAGTTTATGACCTCACTAGTAATCCAATATGCAAATTATGATATTCCTGTGGGGAAGGGGCAGGGCCCAAACTAGTGATTCGTAAGAGGCCTGTTCATACACTGGTGTATAGAGAGAAACAGTCCGACCATTCTGCTAGTTGTCCAGATAAGTTAGGCAATATTTATTTATTTATTTATTTATTTATTTATTGAGACAGTCTTGCTCTGTTACCCAGTCTGGAGTGCAGTGGCATGATCTTGGCTCACTGCACCCTCTGCCTCCCAGGTTCAAGTGATTCTCCTGCCACAGCCTCCTGAGTAGCTGGGACTACAGATGCCCGCCACCACACCTGGTTTTTGTATTTTTTGTAGAGACGGGGTTTCACCATGTTGGCCAGGACGGTCTCGATCTCTTGATCTTGTGATCCACCCGCCTCGGCCTCCCAAAGTGCTGAGATCACAGGTGTGAGCCACCGTGCCCGGCAGCAATATTTATTAAAAGCCTCAAAAATGTGTTCTCTGACCCAGCCAGTTCAAGAATCTATCCAAGAAATGAAGAGACAAGTGTATGAAAGCCTGTGCCATTGCCTTAGTAAGAGCTTATATTTCTAAGTCTTCTGGATTTCGCACATACTGTGCATTTATAATTTGAGAAAAACAACCACCCCCTGACAAATCTTCTGAAAGAAAGTGCTATCTATTGGACGTAGGGAAAAACAATTAAAAAAAAAAAAAAAAAAACAGGCTGAAAAATAGTATTCCACAAATGTTAATTTGGCTGTTAATTCTATCCCACTCCCAATTTAAAGCAGAAGCAAAACTATGAACCCCACAAAATGGCAAGTGTGCAATCTGTACTGTTTCATTCCGTATTTAAATTAAAAAAGCATACTCAACTGATCTTTTCCTCCAACTACTCAGGGCAGAGCAATTTGGACAACACATGAACAGAGATTTTTGGAAACATGTTGGTTATTAAATAATTTGTTTATTGTACGGCATTTACAAAGAAAACAGACAATGCACTCAGTAGAAAGAATAAAAATGTATTTAGGGCTTTATTTTTAACTGACAGCAAATAGAAATCCTTTAGTGAGATCGTGGCAATTTGACAGTATTATAATTAAGCTCAATAAAGATACATGGGGTACTTGGAAGATCAAGTTCTACAGCTGCCTATTTCCACATCTTTCAATCCATCTGGCTCCTTAAACAATAGGGGGGAAAGCCCTTATTTGGTGGAGGAGCACTTCCAAAATGAAGTTACAGGTTCTATTAAAATTTACTGTCACATCAACTGTTAAAATAGGGCCTTTTGCATGTTTTATTTCACCTTAATATCACCAGAATTCCTGTAATTCCACAATTGTGATTTTACAGTGTAGAAGATAATTCAGTTCTAGTCTATTGCTTTAGATGTAAAAACAGCTGAAAACCCAAAGTGGATTAGAATTGCTGAAGGATTTCCCTGCCGTTGTTTGATACAATCTATTCTCTTGATTCTTGGTAGGTGCATAGAAAGCCTAACTTAAAATTCTTTCTACAGGAACATGTCTGAGTTCAGGAGTACCCAATGAAGGATCCGAAGAATGGCTGGCCAGTTACTCAGAGTAATATGTTTATGAATTAAATGGATTGCATAACGGCACCACTTTTCCTTTGTCACTGTTGGTGGATAAATGACAAAGTAGACTCCAATCTCCCGTATAGAAAGGTGGTTACCCAACAGCCTCACTGGTGGCTTGCTAGCAGTAGAGCCTCAAGTTGCACCTCTGTGGCTTTCTGTAAATTCGAGTCCTATAGCCACTTTGAGAATGCTGTAATCCCCAAGGCCCACTTGGTCCATGCTGAAGAAGCGGCTGTGACCCCAGTCCTGCCCCTCTTTTGCTCTTCAATATTACTGGAGGAATATGTAATATCTAGGTCAAGTCTACGAGAGGCTCATCCTAAAAAAAAAAATGGCAGTCTTTTCTCAATTAAAACAAAAAAGCCTCAAGTACATCTCAATCATGTCAAAATTATGGTTAAAAACTGACATTATGTAGGGAAATAGCAGCAGAGAATGGCTAATCTTAAAAAACAACCAACCAACCAAAAAACAAAACAAAACAAAACAAGATCAACAAAAAAAGTGCCATCCCACCCCTCCCCTTGGTTCTTTCATTTGGGGTTATATTAAAGACTCGAGCCTCTGAGAAAATGAGAAAGGCAAAGCCATAGAGGAAAACTGCTTCAAGGCCAGAGTTTTGGGCAAGGTAAAGAAAAAGCTGTACATGAAAGCAGGGGACTGTCTGGAAAAGAATCAGAATCTCAAGATCTACTTCTCTTAAGTGGGAAAGCTCTGAAATCCAGATCTCCGTTCTAACATCATCCTGATCCTTTAGTTATGGGGCAATAAACTCAAGTGCAATGAGTAAAGTGCCAGCCAAGGATACAAAAACACAACACAAAACAAAACAGCCAACCAAAATAACTCTGGTCTTAGGGTAACAGAAGACATACAGGAAAGGACTGTTTATAGAACACCTGAGGTTCTCAAGAAATTACTATTCAATGGTTCTGTTTTTGCTTACATTAAAAATCAGACTGAAGATTCAAAGATCTTAACTATTAAAGGATGAAAGGAATTCGACAGTGCTTTGAACAGTGATAAAATGGTACCCAAATTTGGTGTTCATACAGCTAATTAAAAGACAGTAGCTTAAAAGTTGCAGGAAAAAATGTGAACATAGAGAACAACAGAAACAGTCCAGGAAGATGATGCAGCCTGGACACAGCAAGTTTAATGTCTCTGCTGTACACAGAATTAACACCCTTTCCCCTCCTCATCCTTATGCTGGCAATAGGATATGCACTAGAAAATTTGACTCTTAGAGTCAATGAATAAAAGGATGGGCTCATACACCTTCATAGCTCTTTTCAAAAAGGATGCTTATAATTTAAAGGATGTCCTAATGGGAAGGAAAGGTACAGGGCAAGAGGCTGTTTCACATTTTAGTCCATTAGTCTTTGGCAGAGCCCAACCAAGGCCAAATTCACCTAGGATGCCCAATGGCTGTGGGGATCTCCACAGGGTCAAGTAAGCAAACCCAAATGAACATGTTGGATTAAAAAAAACCAAGATCTAGAAACTCTTGAAGGAAGAGCTTCACCCTGAAAAGGGAAGAGGAAAATGCTTGGAGGGGAAGGGCGGAGGGTCAGTGTGTGATCTCTGCTGTGGTGGTGGGCAGGGGCTTAGGAGTTAAGCCAAGGGTGCCGAAGACACTCGGCAGCAGTGGCTCTCTTCTCGGGGATCAGCTCCAACATGGGCAGTAAGAAATCTGTGAAGCCAGCTGCCTCTTCCTGAGACCACTCATACTTCTCCACTAGAACCTCAAAAAGGCCCCAAGGTTTCAGCTTCGTGATATGTTTAAGGTCACCTGCAGTGAAGACAGTATAGAAAAAGTCACTGATCAACACAGACAAATGACAAGGTCCTCTTGTGGAACTAATCCACGTAGTCTATGAGGAATCAGATTTTGCAATCAGAATCTAATCCTGCATTCACAAAGCATTTTTTTCCTGGCATATGCCTCAGAAAGAAGTGCCTCTATTTTTCATAAGGCTCTAAAAATTTAAGGTAATTTGTTTTTTCCCCTATTCTAGGATTTTTTTGGGTCCCAGTCAAACTGGGTATGACAATCAGGATAGGTATTTACTACTAAAACAAACATGAAATGCCTGTCTTCAACATGGTCTCATATGGTGTGCAGAGGCACTCTAGCACCACATACCAAGAATAATTTGCTTATACTCTTTTTTGTGTATGTGCTCAATAGTTTAGTATATGTTGCTTCACAGTGAGGCAGTAATTTAAAATTAAATCATCATGTCAAGCATGGATAAAAGCAACAAAAAAACCCCCAAATCCTACACAGCTTTCAGATACAACAGCTTCATATATTCTATACCAGGGGTCCTCAACTCTATACCAATACCCTCTGTGGTACCAGTCTGTGGTCTGTCAGGTCTGCACAGGTCAGTGGTGGGCCAGAGAGCATTACTGCCTAAGCTCTGCCTCCTGTCAGATCAGTGGCTGCATTAGATTCTCATAGGAGTGTGAATCCTACTGTGAACTGCAGTAGGGATCTAGGTTGCATGCTCCATAAAAGAACCTAATGCCTGACAATCTGAGGTGACACAGTTTTATCTTCAAAACATCCCCCTACCCCCTACCCCCCACTGTCCATGGAAAAATTGTCTTCCACAAAACCAGTCCATGGTGCCAAAAAGATTGGGGACCGCTGCTCTATACTATACTGGAGTATCAACCTAATTGCTACTTTGAAGTGAAAAAATTTTAAAAGATAGTCAATTATTAATAGCTAAGGCAAATGCTGCTTTAAAATTTTAAGTTGGCCAGGCACAGCGGCTCACGCCTGTAATTCCAGCACTTTGGGAGGCTGAGTTGGGTGGATCACTTGAGCTCAGGAGTTCAAGACCAGTTGGGCAACATAGTGAAACCCTGCCTCTACCAAAAATACAAAAAATTAGCTGTGTATGGTGGCACGTGCCTGTGGTCCTAGCTACTTGGGAGGCTGAGGCAGGAGGATCATTTGAACCTGGGAGGTGGAGGTTGCAGTGAGCCAAGATTGCACCACTGTACTCCAGCCTGGGTGACAGAGTGACACCCTGTCTCAATAATAATAATAATAATAATAATAATAATAATAATATTTTTTTAAAAATAAAAATTTTAAGTCTCTTTTGTGAGCAGTGAGTGCCTATTTGATTACCTACCTGGTAAACACACATGCCTTAATCTGACTGTACATAAGGAGGAACTCTTATGAAACATTTTAAAATTTTCCCACCTAAAAGAGGTTTAAGAAAGGGTAATGTTTCTGAGGACGGCTCCTGTCAAGGATTAAGAAAAGTCATTTTTCTCAGCACTTCTGTAGAAGTTGTGAGGAAAAAGGGAACCATGGCACAATGGGGGTAAAAAAACCAGACCGTTTCCTAGATGCTTCTAGGTCAGGTTTTCACATTTCAGTTTTTTTTTTTTTTTTGCAATGCTTAAGAAATATATTATCAAGTCAAAAATTGGAAGTTTTTTTTTGTTAATAACAACAAATACATAAAACTAAAAAGTGTAAAGTTCGTTTGTATGACTAATGTACTTCGAGTGACTGTGTTAGGTGTCACTGGATACAAAGATGAGATGTAGTCCCTGCCCTTATGTAAGAAGCTTAAATGACCTGCCCTTTGGTAGAGGCAGTTCTTAGACCAAACGCCAGCAAAAAATTTGTCCATTTTTCAGAATTGCTATAAAAGTAATCAACCAACTGCATGCAGGCACCATACATATTAACTAACTTAGTAAGAAGTATACATTATTATTATCTCCATTAAGAAATCAGCAAACTGAGGCACAGTTAGATCCTGGCAAAGGTCACATGGCTAGGGGAGTAGCCAGGATTTGACAGTCTGGCTCCAGTCTCTGCTCTTTTTTTACCCTGAGACAGGATCTTGCTCTGGTTGCCCACGCTGGAGTGCAGTGGCAATCATGGCTCACTGCAGCCTTGACCTCCCAGGCTCAAGTGATCCTCCCACCCCAGCCTTTGGAGTAGGTGGGACCATAGGTGTGTACCACCATGCTCAGTTAATTAAAAAAACTTTTGTAGAGACGGGATTTTCCTATGTTTCCCAGGTTGGTCTCGAACTCCTAGACTCAAGTGATCGTCCTGCCTTGGATTCCCAAAGTGTTGGGATTACAGGCGTGAGCCACCATGCCCAGCTCCAGTCTCTGCTTTTTTTTTTTTTTTTTGAGATGGAGTTTCGCTCTTGTTGCCCAGGCTACAGTGCAATGGTACGATATTGGCTCACTGCAACCTCTGCCTCCCGGGTTCAAACGATTCTCCTGTCTTAGCCTCCTAAGTAGCTGAGATTACAGGCGCCTGCCACTACTCCCAGCTAATTTTTTGTATTTTAGTAGAGATGGGCTTTCACCATGTTGGCTAGGCTGTTCTCAAACTCCTGACATTGTGATTTGCCTGCCTCGGTCTCCCAAAGTGCTGGGATTACAGGTATGAGCCACTGCGCCTGGCTCAGTC
Organism: Papio anubis; assembly: GCF_008728515.1. Classification (NCBI taxonomy): domain Eukaryota; kingdom Metazoa; phylum Chordata; class Mammalia; order Primates; family Cercopithecidae; genus Papio; species Papio anubis. The sequence continues at coordinate 34,165,344 of NC_044981.1, forward strand.
TCTGCTCTTGACCACTTTTTTACCTCTTTGCTAAGTCACAGGTTAGCATTCAGGGTAGGCCCATCATTCTGTAGGATATTGGGAATATGTGCTTACCTCTTAAAACACTTCTGCCTCCTTAATGTCTGGGAACACATTTACTTTACCTTTTTTGGTGAAAAATTCCTTGGAATATTTTCCTGCCACAATGAGCTTGCGAGGCACCTTCCCCAGAAGTTCTATGATCAATGCAATGTGATCTGTATATTTCAAACATTTCAAGAAGGGGGAAAAAAAAGATACATAACAAGAGTAACAAATGCAGCTCTAGAAAATAGCAGAAAGAGTAGCATGCACACCTCTTTGTAAAGCATATCAGGCTTGCTTGCTATCCTAAATGGGAAGAGGAAGACTCTATCCATCTAATGGAGAATTCACAAAGTCAAATTTTTGTGGATTCAGTGATAGCTAAAAACAATCTTGGTGTGAATGCTCTGCTTCCTGAAGTATCCCCTGGGTCCTAGATTAAAACTCATGTAACAATACTACCTCTGTGATTGAAGAAGTCTTGTGAATATTTCCCACTGAGGGCAAAGCATCTTGGAATTCTGCCTATCAGCTCTATAATGTGCACAATGTGGTCTAAAATAGAAGGGTAAGAAGAACAGATCAAGGACAAGCTGTAAAAGAGGTTTTTCTATGATTAGCTTTTTCAAGGACTAGCTGTTTAAAAGTAACTACAAATAAAACCAAAGATAATGAAGGGAAGACTGACTGGGAAGGCCAAGAATTATTTCTGGTGATTGGTCACCCGACAGTGTCGGCAAGTACCATTCTGGATTTTGGAGGCTTATCTTCATCTTTACTTGTCTTTTGTCTATATATCTAGGTTCAGGTAGGTTCTTTAGGTAAGATTTAAAAAACTGTCCAGCCGGGCACGGTGGCTCACGCCTGTAATCCCAGCACTTTGGGAGGCCGAGGCGGGCGGATCACAAGGTCAGGAGATCGAGACCACGGTGAAACCCCGTCTCTACTAAAAATACAAAAAATTAGCCGGGCGCGGTTGTGGGCGCCTGTAGTCCCAGCTACTCGGGAGGCTGAGGCAGGAGAATGGCGTGAACCCGGGAGGCGGAGCTTGCAGTGAGCCGAGATCGCGCCACTGCACTCCAGCCTGGGCGACAGAGCGAGACTCCGTCTCAAAAAAAAAAAAAAAAACTGTCCAAATATGTGTTAGACATTCTGGAACTATTATTTGTGATCGTTCTGTCTCAGCCTCCCCAGTGGCTGGGACTTCAGGCATGTGCCACCACACCTGCTGACTTAAAACATTTTTTGGAGAGATGAGGTCATGGCATACTGCCAAGCTGGTCTCAAACTCCTGGGCTCAAGCAATACTCCTGCCTTGGCCTCCCGAAGTGTTGGGATCACAGGCCTGGGTCACCACCTGGCTGATACCCCATTTTAAAGATGAGAAAATAGAACTTCAAAAAGCACAAATGGCCTAACTTGAAACTTCAGGGCTAATATGAGCTAAAACTCAAATGAAAACCAATTATCTTATGTCTTGTCTAAAGCTTTTTTCCCTAAAATCATTTTTTAAAAGTAAAGATTAGCACAAGCATTTTAAAGTATAGCTACTTGATGATCTGTAATCGTCACAGTATGAAAATGGATCATGAGCGCCACCAGGGAGGCATGCAGCCTCTTAACCAGGAGGTGAGTCTGGGAACAACCAGTACACACACCTCAGGCAGATCTACTGTCTTTTTTTTTTTTTCCCTCTGCAGGTGACAGAAATTAAGAATATAAAACCTTTTTTTTTTTTTTTTTTTTTTTTGAGATGGAGTCTTGCTCTGTCGCCCAGGCTGGAGTGCAATGGCATGATCTTGGCTCACTGCAACCTCCGCCTCCTGGGTTCCAGTGATTCTTGTGTCTCAGCCTCCTGAGTAGCTGGGATTACAGGTGCACACCACCACGTCCAGCTAATTTTTGTATTTGTAGTAGAGACAGGGTTTCACATGTTGGCCAGGCTGGTCTTGAACTCCTGACTTCAGGTGATCTGCCTGCCTTGGCCTCCCAAAATGCTGGGATTACAGGTGTGAGCCACTGTGCCTGGCCTGTATTTTTTGTAGAGATGGGTGGGGTTTTGCCATGTTGCCCAGGCTGGTCTCAAACTCCTGGGCTCAAGTGATCCACCCACCGCAGTCTCCCAAAGTGCTGGGATTATAGGCGTGAACACCCAGGCAGAATATAAAAGTTTTTTTTTTTTAAATGATGGCTCCTGGCCAGAAAAAAAGTTTTATAAAATACTTTTATCCTGTAGTTACAGAATCATTAAGGGTTAAACTTCCAGTTATGTATCTTACAGGGGAAATAACATGCTAGAGACATTCATATTATCTGGGAATTTGTGAAGGTTTCAGGTTATATCTTTCTCATGTAAAGGAGTAGGTGTCATTTAAAGAAGACTTCACATTTATGACTTCCCTACAACCTTTGAGCAGTTTTGACTGAATTTATGGTTTGGTAACAAGTACCTGCATGCCAAGAATTTTTCTGCTGGTTTTTGGCAGGACCTGCAAATGTGTTTTTATTTATTTTTTTTATTTTTATTTTTTATTTTTTTTTGAGACGGAGTCTCGCTCTGTCCCCCAGGCTGGAGTGCAGTGGCCGGATCTCAGCTCACTGCAAGCTCCGCCTCCCAGGTTTACGCCATTCTCCCGCCTCAGCCTCCTGAGTAGCTGGGACTACAGGCGCCCGCCACCTCGCCCGGCTAGTTTTTTGTATTTTTTAGTAGAGACGGGGTTTCACCGTGTTAGCCAGGGTGGTCTCGATCTCCTGACCCCGTGATCCGCCCGTCTCGGCCTCCCAAAGTGCTGGGATTACAGGCTTGAGCCACCGCGCCCGGCATGTGTTTTTACCATTAACAATAACCAAAATGAGAATACCAAAGAAAAACTTAGACTATAGTTTCTAAGAGAGCTTCTTAAAGTTCTTAGAAACTTAAGTAAACTTCCAAGTAAAATATTGGTTCTTTAAATATTTTTCCTATACCAAGGAATTCCCTTGAAGTTGTTACTTTACATTTAATTCCTGCAACCTATCTTTGGCTTATGAGGATTGATATGCTTGACAGACAAAATTATTAAGTATTATCCCATGAGTTAGTGCTGTGGAAAGCCAGAGTAGAGGACATGGTACTCAGGCTCCTGTCCTACCATGACTTGTAACAAACTGCACACACTAGTCAGGGGTAAGGGTTTGCTTGTTCCTGCTCTTATAGGCCAAACTGCAGTAGAACAGCACAGGTAGGGTTGATGTTTGACCTAAGGACTATTAGTACTAACTGGTATAGGATGGAATAAATTAGAATTTAAATATCTAGGGAAGATAGTTTTTCCCTGTCCCCTTATTTGGGACTCTGCATATATATTAAAATTTTCAGGTTTGGTAGCATACTACTACTTGATATAATTCTAGCCACTATACGTGTTCTGTACCACACACTAACATTTATGGAGAATCTAGGGAAGTAAAAAAAAATTAATTACCCTCCCAACAAATATAGTAGGTAGTTTCTAGGCCTATAACCCCAAACACTGTAAGCCTATGACCCCAAACCTATAACCCAGAAAAATAGCAAGCAGAGAGTGGGTAAAATCAAGTAGTAATTATAGTATCCTCTAACATGGGGCTTATACATATAAAATATGTACTCACTTAAATAGGCATTCACGGGAATTAGATAGATAGCATTTTCCAAATGGTATTCATTAGGGATATTAGCAGGTCCTACTAACATTACCTATTAATATCCCAGAAGACCACATTATGAGAAACAAAGAGCACTCCTGGTTCCATAGAGCATGAAATACGTGTTCCCAAAGACTCAAGGAAAGTACAAAAAGAACATGTTCTCTACATCGGGAGGGTAGATGCTGTAGTGATCTCTCAAAATAATCCTCATTAATCCTACAAATAAAACATAAGCTGCCTCAACTGTATAAAACATTTTCTTGGCTGGGCGCGGTGGCTCATGCCTGTAATCCCAGCACTTTGGGAGGCTGAAAGGGGTGGACCACGAGGTCAAGAGATAGAGACCATCCTGGCCAACATGGTGAAACCCCGCCTCTACTAAAAATACAAAAATTAGCTGGGTGTGGTGGTGCATGCCTGTAGTCCCAGCTACTCGGGAGGCCGAGGCATGAGAATCGCTTGAACCACTGCACTCCAGCCTGGTGACAGAGTGAGATTTCGTCTCAAAAAAAAAAAAAATTTTGTTTGTTCACTCAAATTATTAACCCATTTAGTTATCTGGATGCCATCATAATAGAAAAATCAGACATATACAGTTGCCTGCTTCCACAGTCTCTCAGACAAAGTTACTGGCAGCTTAAGCTTTTCCCACTGGCTACCACAACATGTAAATCCATTCTATTTTGTTTTAAAATGGAATTCCAAAGAAGAAAAAATTACAGTTTTATATTCAGAAAAGGGAAAAAAGAATGCTAAATGTTGGCAGAATTTACAGAAATAGGATATAGTCTCTGCATTTAACTAGTGTGTGTATATTAAAGTTACTGACCTCTAAATAAATTTGGAGGCATAATTGAGCAACAGGTTGATGAACAGGTAAACTCAAACTGGGTAAAGAATGAACCACTGATATATATAGAAAGGAAGATAACTAGATGTTGAAGAAAAAAACTGTCCAGCACACAGAAGTTTTAGGTTAACTGTGGCCTTTTGACTCTGACAGAGCTCTTTAGTATTTTTCAGAAAATATCTAAAAACCTACTATAAAATGTCTTTTATATTTCTAACTTTTCTGGGATTTATATATGCTTTGCACACTAACAAGACTAAGGCTCTTCAGTACTAACAAATGATGTTAGCTAAATGTGGAAAGTGTAAATGCCACACACACACATCCACGGTTAAGGGTTCTCACCTTCATCTCGAGTGTACTCTTCCCCTGAATGAGGTTCAAACAAATAGTCACCTGTGGCCAGTTCAAAGGCCTAAAAAAAAAAAAAAAAGAGGACAGTATATGAAAGCACAACAGAAAAGAAGGCCTTTGGAAAGCTTACTGCTATTTGGCTCAATATGAAGTAACTCTTGTTCCCTTGGGAAAATTTACAGATTAAAAAAAAAAAAACTAAAAAAAACCCCCATAAGATTATTCCTAAAGCATTTCTTCCACATCCCTATCTTAATAAAATGGAGAAAACAGCAAAGACTCAGTAAATACTAACATGTGGGTTATTTCATGCCTAAACCTCCTCACCCTAAACCCCAGCAATTCAGCCCTCCTGAATTTCCCTTTTTTGGCCAGAAAAAGGCACACCTGGATATTAAGGTGATTCTAAATTATTATGCATGAGAAGAACAGGTCTTTCTTACATTATAATCACACACGGCTAGAAATTGAGATTCTGTACCAAACAAAAAAAATCAAAACAAAAAAATTCAGATGTCTACTTATGACTCTCTAGTGTTCGACAAGTACACTATTAACTTTTGCATAGGAAGTACTCCCTAGACTGTCCCAGATGGAAAGTTCCTGATTCCTAGGTCTTTTTTTTTTTTGAGATGGAATCTTGCTCTGCCTACCAGGCTGGAGTGCAATGCCGTGATCTTAACTCACTGCAACCTCTGCCTCCGGAGTTCAAGTGATTCTCCCGCCTCAGCCTCCGGAGTAGCTGGGACTACAGGCACGTGGCGCCACGCCCAGCTAATTTTTGTATTTTTAGTAGAGATGGGGTTTTACCATGTTGGCCAGGATAGTCTCAATCTCTTGACCTCATGATCCACCCGCCTTGGCCTCCCAAAGTGCTGGGATTACAGGCGTGAGCCACTGTGCCTGGCCAATTTGTAGGTCTTTAGAAAATCAGAAGATTAAGTGTAAAGGGAGTCAGGAGCCTAGCCTATGTGACTGGCAAGTCAGTACTCCCTAATCAGGAAAAGAAAAGCCTGTCTCCAGTAATAGAAAAACCTCTTACAGTGTTCGAGAGCGTCTTAGGAAATGATATCCTTAGGAATAAGTGCCATGCAGAATGAAAAGATAGTGTTAGGGTAACAGCGGGGCTACATAAATCTCACTGATTATAAATGGAGTTTTAAAAATCAGTACAACAGCAGTTTTGTTTTTTTGAGACAGTCTTGCTCTGTTGCCTAGGCTGGAGCGCAGTGGCGCGATCTCGGCTCACAGCCACCTCCGCCTCCCAGGTTCACGCCATTCTCCTATCTCAGCCTCCTGAGTAGCTGGGACTACAGGTGCCCGCCACCACGCCCGGCTAATTTTTTGTATTTTTATTAGAGATGGGGTTTCACTGTGTTAGCCAGGATGGTCTTGATCTCCTGACCTCGTGATCTGCCTGCCTCAGCCTCCCAAAGTGCTGGGATTACAGGCGTGAGCCACTGCGTCCGGCCAACAGCAGTTTTTAAAAATAACCTTATTGATAGGGAAACACAGTTATAAAATAAGTGCTAGTCATAGGTCAATTTTGATTAAATCAATGGTACTAAGTGGTCCAAACAACCTCAAGAACTGTAGACTCCAGGACTTAGTTGGGGCATATTCTCAATTTAGACCCAAGTTTAGGTCTTGGTGGCTCACCAGGGTCAGTTTCTGCAATTTCATGACAGAACAGCCTTTCTCAAAACAGTACTACCATCCAGAGACCTCAAAACCAGAAGTTTCAGGATAGGTTTAGGAATCAAATACTATCTCTAAATGTCAAGAGTGCTATATGGCTTCTTGCTTGGCATTGCTTGTTTTACATTTCACTCGTTTATTATGAAACTGAACCACAGTGATAGAGCAGATACTTGTTCTACCCTGAGTTGTCCTCAGGTTTATAGTCCCAAAGCAACAGAGAAACAAATCATGATTCTTATTCAACAAAACTTGTCAATCATTCCTGACACCAGGACTTAAAAAAAAAAAAAACTCATGGTCTCATAGAGTTCAGTAAAGATACTGAAATTAAAGTTAAAAAAAAACAAAAACAAAAACAAAAACAAAAAAACACATGAGCCAGTCATGGCAGTGCTATATGCCTGTGGCACCGGCTATTCAGGAGGCCAGAAAATGAAATATTCTTCAGTGCTAAAAAGAAATGAGCTATTAAGCCATGAAGATATGGAGGAACCTTAAATGCATATTACTAAGTGAAAGAACCCAATCTAAAAAGGCTACATACTGTATGATTCCAACTATTTGACATTATGGAGACAATAAAAATATCAGTGGTTGCCAGGGAGTGGTGGAAGGAAGGGATGAACAGGCAGAGCACAGAGGAGTTTTAGAGCAGTGAAATGATGTTGCATATAATAATGATAGATACATTTGTCAAAACTCATAAAAGAGTGAAATGAGATGTAAACTACTGACTTTGGTTAATAATGATGTGCCAATGTAGGTTCACTGTAACAAATGTATCACTGTGGAGCAGCAGATCGATTGTGGGGGAGGCTCTGTGTGTGGGGAGCATATAAAACTTATTTGTACTTTTTGTTCAATTTTTCTGTGAACCTAAAATTGCTCTAAAAAGTAAAGTCTATTAAGAAACAAACCAGTGTACCATCCTTTGTTAACTTTCTCTAGACTACTGCCTTTGAGAAAAATGGCTTAGAAGATAGCATGAAATGCATGGAAAAGTTAAAACAATGACAATTTAAACAGACTAATCACATTCAGATCCAGAAGTAACTTGCAAACTCTAGGTAGCAGAAAGGAATACTGACACAGCTTAAGGGGCAATCTAGCATTTCATAAGCAATGTTTGTGTGTGGTCAGAATGCAAGGAGTGACTACCAAACAGAAAATGAGGACTTTCAGGTAAGAGCTGTTTCTACAAAGTAACATGTCCATCATCTGTGTCAATGGGCTGGCCAATGGCTGTCTCAAAGTGAGGAAAAGTCAGAGTTCTGATGCTTGTCCTTCTGCAGAGATACAGGTGTGCTTAATGTATTAACTGAAGGCCCCTTATCTTGACCCCAGGTTTGACCACATTAAGAAGGGCTGAAGTGCTGGATATGTTATTTTAGAAAAAAGAAACTAAAAGATGATTCAAATTTCCTGTCTTCAACAATCTATACCAAAGGGAAGTAAAATTCCAGAGCAGGGCTGGAGGCTGGAACAATTAAGTCTGTTTTAAATTAAAAAGGTTGCCAAGGAATAGGGGAAAAGGGAAACAAGGAGTTTTTCTCCAATGGTATATAGAGTTTCAGTTTTGAAAGATAAAAAAAGTTCTAAAGAGGCCAGGTAGGGTGGCTTACACCTGTAGTTCCAGCACTTTGGGAGGCCAAGGCGGGAGGACTGCTTGAGCCCAGGAGTTCAAGACCAGCCTGGGAAATATAGTGAGATCCCATCTCTTTTTTTTTTTTTTTTTTTTTTTTTGAGACGGAGTCTCGCTCTGTCGCCCAGGCTGGAGTGCAGTGGCCGGATCTCAGCTCACTGCAAGCTCCGCCTCCCGGGTTTAGCCATTCTCCTGCCCATCTCTTAACAAAAAAAAATTCTAAAGACAAGTTGTATAAAAATGTGAATACAGGCCAGGTACAGTGGCTCATGCCTGTAATCCCAGCACTTTGGGAGGCTGAGGCAGGTGGATCACTTGTGCTCAGGAGTTCGAGACCAGCCTGGGCAACATGGTGAACCCTGTCTCTACCAAAAATACAATTAGCTAGGCATGGTGGCACATGCCTGTGGTCCTAGCTACTCAGGAGGCTGAGGTGAGAGGATTGCTTGAGCCTGGGAGGTGGAGGTTGCAGTGAGCCGAGATTGCACTACTGCACTCCAATCTGTGTGACAGAGTGAGACCTTGTCTCCAAAAAAAAGAAGACTCAAGAAATCAGAAATGGGCCGGGCACGGTAGCTCACGCCTGTAATCCCAGCACTTTGAGAGGCCGAGGCGGGCGGATCACGAGGTCAGGAGATAGAGACCATCCTGGCTAATGTGGTGAAACCCCGTCTCTGCTAAAAATACAAAAAATTAGCCGGGCGTGGTGGCAGGCACCTGTAGTCCCAGCTACTTGGGAGGCTGAGACAGGAGAATGGCGTGAACCCCGGAGGCGGAGCTTGCAGTGAGCTGAGATCGCACCACTGCACTCTAGCCTGGGCGACAGAGCGAGACTCCCTCTCAAAAAAATAAATAAATAAATAGAACCTGGCACATGACCTGCATCATCAAAGGCAACACACCGCCGCCTGGGCCCAGGCAGATCACGAAGTCAGGAGATCCAGACCATCCTGGCTAACACGGTGAAACCCCGTTTCTACTAAAAATACAAAAAATTAGCCGGGCGTGGTGGCAGGCACCTGTAGTCCCAGCTACT